>NC_048926.1:74925741-74932815 GCF_011077185.1 Oxyura jamaicensis | reverse complement strand
TTTTTTTTTTTTTTTTTTTTTTTTTTTTTTTTTTTTTTTCTTGAGAATTGCTGCCTGCACCACTTTTTCTCTATTACTGATGCTTCAGTCACAGCTCTCACAGAAAGGTTTCCTTTGTTGTTACTGGTTCAAGAAGTAAATTACAGCATTGTTTCTCCTGATCAAGGGATTGATTAGTCAGAGGTCTCTAACTGAAGGGGAAAATGTTCCTCATCATCAACTTTAAATGCAGGCATATGTGCCAAGTGGAGAACATTTAAAACCATGAGTGTGGGGGGGGGAGCGCCTTGCTCTTTTGATGTGCTGCCCATAGCTGTTCACGGGTCTCTGAAAGGCAGCCGTCTCATCAGGTCAATGAAGAAATAGTGTGGGAAAGATACCCTTGAATAAGAAAACTAAACACCACCACTTCCAGCTGGATGGTTCTTGTGGTGTTGTGACCAGTGCCAGCACGTTGGTATATCTATGGGTTTTGTTGTGTGTCATCTCCTCTTTTCCTCACCAGGTGCTTTCATAATCTGCTGGACCCCAGGATTAGTCTTGCTGCTCCTTGACGTCTGCTGCCCACAGTGCAACGTCCTGGCCTATGAGAAGTTCTTCCTGCTCCTGGCTGAGTTCAACTCCGCCATGAACCCCATCATCTACTCCTACCGGGACAAGGAGATGAGCGCAACCTTCAAGCAGATTCTCTGCTGCCAGCGCAGCGACAACACCAACGGCCCCACCGAAGGCTCGGACCGCTCAGCGTCCTCGCTCAACCACACCATCCTGGCCGGTGTCCACAGCAATGACCACTCGGTGGTGTAAAGCCCCCCACCAGCCAGCTGCATGGCTGATGAAGCTGCTCCGGGGAGGTAACCCACTCGTAAAGGTTTTTTTGTTTTTTTCTCAAACACTAATGGACTACGAGTGCTTCTCTTCCAGGCAGCCCAGCACAGCAGCTGGTGCCGGGACCGGCCGTGCTGCCAGGCCTTTGCCTTCTGTTCACAGAAGGTGGGAAGAAGAAGCCTTGCAGCCACACTCACCCCTGGGAAGCCTCGCTGAGACTTCATCGGCCCTCGCGGCGTCTTGGTGCCAGTCTGAACCAACTCTGATTAATTAAGCTTATACCTGCTTCACTGCATTTACATGTAGCCACTTAGTCTTTTTAAAAAGGGAGTAAAGGGGATAAAAGTATGCCTTTCATTTAATAGACATGTAATATTTATCACCATCAGCATGCTTTTGATGAACATTTTCTCTGCAGGGAGTAAAACTGTGCTCTAGTCTTCATATCCTTAGCCACACTGCCGTAACTACAGTAAAAACAAAAGTATTTTTTCTAATACAGGCAACAGGAAGATGATGGAAACTGACTCTTCTTACCGTCGTTACTGGTGTTAGAGAGCATGCATGTTCTGTGTGTATGCAGATTGTTTTGATTATGGGAAGAAAAAAAAAAAAAAAACTCGTTGTAAAGTCTGCAGGAAAGTAGAAAAGCATAGACTGTATTCCAGTGTTTGTTTAGATTATGAAATAAACAATACTCTAGTCACAAGGTATTTAATGTTCTTCTTTGAAGTGTGGTATGAAATGTGTAACGTGTGAGGGGTCCCAAGTTTTTCAGGGTCAAGTTCTTAAAGTAGGACACATCTTCAGGGCTCTTAAAGGGCTACAGTCATGTTGGTAAGTTTAAAAAAAATAAAAATAAAATTTTGCTGTTAGAATGCTTTTCTTGTTCATGATGGAAAGAAGTGGGATTTTTAACATGAAAAAAATATATACTCCTTAAAAATCTTTCCTTCTAATTAGAAACACAGCAACTTCTGTGTTTTGCACTGAGAAATGTTTGTAGGGTATCTCCTAAATTATTTACCCTGCATTTCAAAAGCAGTGGACTGCTAAGAATGAAGGTACAATTTTATTTTGCAAAGTCAAGACCAAATATGTAGTAGTCTATTGCAAATGACTGAACCATTCTGTATATAATAGTCACATATGCACATCATTATGAAAAGCTAAGCTGACAGATGGATATTTTCATATGTAGCTGTTTCAAAGAGAAATACCATTAATGTGAATTTCAATTCCCAAGAATCAGTGATGTTAATCAAAATTTCTTGATGGGAACAAACATGAGCAAAGATGGGATCTTGCAGACAAAGAACTTGGGACCTTCCTCTGGGAAACTGTGTGTTCTCCTAACAATGTAAAATATATCAATGGTAAACTTCTAAGACCGTTTTCCTTATAGTAATGTCTCTATAGCAAAAAAAAAAAAAAAAAAAAAAAAAAAGTGTGAGGTTAATGTAATGTATTGGAATGTAACATAAGAGATTATATTCTCCCGTGTGGGCAGGGAAGAAATGGAAATGAGAGGGTCAGCTCAAGTCAAAGCAGAGTTTTTAGCATCTCTGTTTAAAATCATGGGAAAAAGTTGCTCAGAAAAGGCAGTTCCTTGCTGAGAGAGGGAAAAACAGCAAGTGAGCAAAACCTGTCCCCACTAAACACAGTGAGAGTTTTGCCACTGCCTTCAGTAAAACTGAAATTCACTTGTACTGTTAAGCCAAATTTGTACAGACACTGTGGAAGGAGGAGTGGGAAGAGGGGATAAATGAAGCATTACCTGCCGTCCGATCAAGGTATCAAATGTTGCACTTCCTTTGGACAAAGCAGAGGTCTTTATCTGATTGTGTTTAAAAGCAAGTGAATCTAAAGGTGGATTTGTGTTTTATTCACATGACTGTAGTGAGAAAGAGAAAAGGCTGTATGAACTTTTTCAAGTAAAAGCATCTGCTTGCAAAGCCACTCATAATGTTTCTTGGTGCCTGCACAATGGCTGAGCTAGTGCAGGTAAGCAGAAGAAAGGAGAGAGTAAGAGTGCCTCCAAAGAGAGAGGACATCTCACAAATACTTTTTTATTATTTTTTCTTATGTAAAAAGTGCTCCGAGTCACTTTCTTCCCTGAACCCAGGGAGAGCACTTTTTCCTGTCTCCCACTTCCTCACAAAAGAGGAGCATCATATACACTTTATTTTGGGGGTAGTCTTCCTTTTCCTAGTGTCCTTTTAACTGCTGTTTGCATGTTCTTCACAGAGTCTATCCTGGATAAGTTGGGAGGGTGATGTTAAGAAATAGCAGTGTTTCATTCACCCCAGTTTTCTGAGCTGGAAGTGCACGGAGGTTTCGGAGAAGCAGTGGGTGAATAATTTAATGGGGAGAGTGATCATTCATGACATGCTGATGGGTTCAGGAACCCCGATGTGAAGACGGATGCCCAAGGAGGCTCTTGTGTTCTCATTATCATTGCAACAGTTGGCAGGTGCTGCCCAGGTACATTGATCAGACGTTCTCCAAGGAGGCACTCGACAATTCAAGAAGCTGGACCTTTCGAACTCCTAATAGCAGTTAAATTTCAACTATGGGGTAGATTAATCCGGGAGCACTTCTGGCAGCAGGGGGCTTTTTCTTCTAGAAGGTGAAGTGCAATGCTTTAGATCAAAGGCAACAGGATGCAAAAGTTGCTTCTAAGATTCCACTAGAGGAACTAACTGAGCATGTGGCTGCTGTTTAAAGACTTAATTAGTGCTTTGATTTATTGACGTGATCTCCCTATATCCTTGAGAAATCTGATCTGTGGACTGAGTGTTTCTTTGCAAGCTAATGAAATTAAAGCTGCTGTGAGCAAAGAGAATAAAATCAAGAGCTTGGAACAGAAGAATACTTTTGCTCTCTTCTTTAGAGTGGCTCCCATGCCACTTGGTTTTGTCTCAGATTTTTTTATCTTTTACTTCTCCATTCAGAATTTTCCACATTCATTATGCAGATGTAGAACTCATTTCTGCTATGTGAAAACATGGTGTGAAGTACTTAGGGGAAAAAATTGCTCCACTTTTTTTTCTTATCTCAAATCCTACAAAAGGTTTTAGAAGACTTCTTAAAATACCAGCGACCCTCCCACAGTCATTAAAATTCTTCTGTTGCTGGCTGCCTCTGGTCCAAGTAAATCCGCTTGAAGTTCAAATTTAATGGTGTTTGTTTCAGCAATTGTAGCAGTGGGAGCTGCGTATTTGTAGCAAAATGGCTGATGAAGTCACCTGCAGATCAAATAAAATGTATTTTTCCTACTTCATTTATTTAGGGGCAGCACAAGTATGGAAAGTAATAGAAAAGATTGCCCTTGAATGAGGGATTATTAACTAAAATTATAATCACATTTGACATTAGAGGCTGGGTGATGCACTGGTCCACAGAGTTGTTTACATGAAAAGTTGAAAACATATTATTTGTTTAACACAGTGCATTTCTTGTTCTTTGGGATCTCTCTATGGCTTCAGGCTGGCTGCTGACTGGGATGCTGAAGGCTGGGCACATAAATGACACAAGGAGAAATGGCAGGCCAGTAAAGAGCTTTTTCAGTGTTTCCTAAAACCAAGCATTCCTGTCCATAATGCACCAGAAGCAGGGTTTTTTAAATAGTTGACCCAAGACCAACCACTGTGAGTTTTGTTTGGTTTGGTTTGGTTGGCTGGTAGTGTTTTTTGTTTTTGTTTTTGTTGCTGTTGTTTTACTTTGTTTTGTTTTGTTTTTACTTTGTCTTTCCCAACAACTCAACACTATGGCATTGCTTTAAAAAGCTGGCAGCATAGGCTTGCCTTAGGTCACTTGGTGAAAAAGAAAGGCCAAGCATCCTATATATGTTTGTGGTGCAAGCTACACCTGAGTATTTTGGGTGTCAAGGAGGGAAGAAATATTTTTGTGACTTACTTCTGTTTTCCTCTCAAAGTGCCTTGCCAATATCAGCAGAAATTGCTCCCTGTATAGCATTGAGATTAAACTTCTCGGTTCACTCCAAGGAGTACGTCTTTTGGGCTGTACCTTTGTGGGTCAGGCCAGCCCAGCCCCCAGGTGCAGCATGTCTTGGGAAGCTCAAGCCAGCAGGTTTTACAGCTTCTTCTGACCATCCCATTGCCCCAGTAGTATTCTATCAGGTATCAGGCTTAATTAGTATAAAGCCAGCTGGATTTTCTCTCTGTGATGCTGCCACCACTAGCTCTGTCTGTCTTCACTGCAGGTAGATGCCTACAGACTAAAACCATGAGTTTTAAAATAAACTTGTTCTCCCCAAGTGGCTTTGAAGAGGGTACCACCAGCTGTAGAGGCTTTCCTGCAGACACTCCTATTCTGTCTTTCACTTATGGGGAAAGAGGATGATGCCAAAGCAGAGCTAGGAAAAATAACCCTGCATCCTTTGGGTCCCTGAAATGGGCAGAGGATATCAGAGGCCAGCCTGAACCAACTGGCTTATTTTCCCAGGTGCTGCAGCAGTGCCAGAACTCAAATATGACCTTCTCTTTCATGGTCTTTTTAAGGTGCTTGTCTGCACAACAATTTGCAAGTTCTCTAGTTAGCACTGATAAATCAGAATGAAAACTGACAGAATAGGAAGGCCCCAAATCTGGAACCCTACACTAGCATGCTATAGGCTTCCTATTTCAGTAGGAATGCATCACCCTTAAGTAAAATGTTATTAAAGAAAGATAACTGCCACTTGGGTTAGACACAGCTAGTATTAAGGGCTGGCTCATTTGCTTAATCCCAAATCTGCAAGTGAAGAAGACAGGGAATTCTTCCATGGAGAAGAGACGAGACCATGGAAAGCATTGCTGTACCCTCGCAGTTACAGTGCAAGTCTATCCATAATGTTCTTTCCCATCACTTCTTCCAGATAGCAGCCGGTCTCAGCTATACACTGATTAATGTCCTTGGAGGGTTTTTGCAGCTGCAGTCTCATGGGTCTGGGGGGCCAGATTACCCAGGCTTGATTTGGAAGCTTGATTGGAAAGACCATTTCCACAAGACAACTTCAAGTGTCCAAACTCTCACCCCCTTCCAGCCATGCCTCCTCAAGAAAAGGTGCCCTTCTCTTTCCTTCCATTTTCTCCACTTGAAGGATTTCCAGAGAGTTATTCAGTCAGCTCCAGCTTTCTAAGTACACCAACGAGAAAAGAAAAGGTAGATACAAAAATATAAAAGGATATTAATCTATTCTGCTGTCTTCTGTAGTGTAAGGAAATCCAACCCATTGATAAGCTGCCAGTGTTTTAACAAGAGCCTCCACAAAATGTTCCCCCTCACCTATGATAAACTTCTGAGAACCAGAAGTATATGTGGGAGACTCAGGAATCTGTTCATTTGATTTCCTGTTTAAACAAAACTGTGCTCATAACTCACAAGTATGGAGAGAGCCAATGAGATTTGGCAAACAATTTTGCTATTAAGTGCACTTACTGTAAATGTTTAGAGGTTGTATCTAGTACAATAAAGTATTTAGCATGTGTAATATGGAGTGTGCAAGAAAGGCCCTTCACTGGGAGAGCTGGTATGTTGGGTGTGGAGGGGAATTCTTTAAGTGTGTCTGTGTGGAGGCATGGGCTTGTCTGGCCCAGGGAACAGCACAGGGGTGAAATGCAGGGACCATGAAGGGACAGCCCATTTCACGTAGATCACTCAATGATCATTTCTGGTCCTGACTCCTACCTGCCCCCCCTTCTCTATTTCATGTCTATATTTGCACCTCTTAACCTCAGGCCCCTTCTTCATGATGCACAGAAAAGTCTTCCTGTACAGAGAGACAAGACTGCTGCCTCTTCTCACTATTCTGTCTTTTCCTTTCTCCCTCTCCTTTCTCTCTTTTCCCTTTTCCTTTCTCCCTTCCCTTCCTTTCTCCTTTTTCTTTCTGTGCATGGACATGTTTCTTCTAGAACATATCCTCACTTTTGATTTAACCATAGAAGGTCATATGCTAACTAACCCAAGGCTGGAGAGCTTATATATGGAATTGAATGTGTCCATGCACAGATTTGTACAGCCCCGGGAAGTAGGAAGAACTGGAAAATAAAAAGGGCTCCTGCAATGCTGGTTGAATGCCACTGGTTTACAACTCTATTTTTATGCTAATTCCCACTTCACTCACATTTTGAAGGAAAGCAGTCTTTAATAAAGGGTCAATTAACCCCTTGCCTTTTGTTAGAGAAGCTGATCACTTACATACTGTGAAAAAAAAAAAAAAAAAAAAAAAAAAAAAAAAAAAAA
>NC_048926.1:74882269-74925641 GCF_011077185.1 Oxyura jamaicensis | reverse complement strand
TTCTGCCATTTTTGATTTTAATAAAGGTTAAATTACCCCCTTTTTTTTTTTTTTTTAAAATTAAAAATTAAAAAATTTTAAAAAAAAAAAAAAAAAAAAAAAAAAAAAAAAGAAAAGTGGCTGCTTCAGCGTAACAGCAAATAAACTTGACATTCCTAAAGTAGAATTACAGTACTAATCAACTGGGGCATTATTAAATATCTTACAAAAACACAAAAAGGGAAGAGTCCAATTTTTTCCTCTCCCAAAACACTGGTGATCCATGACTAACATCCCGGTGATTTGCACGGCATGGAAGTGTAATGTAAAGCAGCCCCATAGGCTTGATTGCTGCACAGAACAAGCAGAATGCCAAAACACACATTTGCTAAATAAATCACGCCTCGTGAAAATGCAATGCAATGCCTCTGGGATTTTTTGTTTTAAGAGCTGGATCACCATTTGTTGGCAAGGTTAGAGTGTTTATATGGCGATCAGTTAATGTTAAACACACAACACGTGCAGTGATGCAGGACGGGTCTGCAGGGTGCAGTAGGAAGCACACAGAGAACAAGGATGGAGAACCAGCCTGTGCTGGAGTGACAATGGCCAGAGCCTGGGACATGTTCCCAGGGCTGCAGGGGACAATGCAGCCACCTGCCACTGGCCCCAGCCTGGAGTAGAGAGGTCCGTTAGGACTTTGCAACTGTGAAGCTGTGCTTGAAAAAGAAAAAAATGGAGGGTGCACATCCCTTGTGGTGCTGGAGCAGAATGGTCACTACCACAGCCAGTGTGCATCTTGGGCTGGGGCTCCAGCCTTGGCTCTTGCATGCTGCCCAAGCATCATTGCCTTTGCTTGCCTGGCTTTAAGTGCTTTGCTTTTGTTCACATGTGGTGTTTGTTTGTTTGTTTTTTCCTGTGTTGTGCCTTCTGCAATGAGCCTTCGGGTTGGTTGTGGCTAGGATGAGAGAGCCACTGGGGATGGGGACCTTGGGTCTGGAAGCTGAAGCAAGGGGGCCAGCAGCACTGGCCCTGCTTTACAGGAGAGAAGCAGAGAAAGGAGGTGCCCTGAAAGGGACAGTGATAAGCCTCTTCAGGAAAAACTCTTTACAGTCCCATTGCTATGGGCAGCATGCTTCTTCCAGAAGGTCTAAATGCACTTCTGTCTTCTTTCCTAACCAGCCTTGGTGAGGTTATATGAGCTGAAGTGAAAGGCCATGTCTGGTTTCAGTTCCTAGCATTAGCTTGGGTTTGCTGGAAGACCCCATATGTGGCCTCCTCACTCAGGTGCCCCTCTGGGTTTTGGCCTCAGCTTGGAAGTTCTCTAGGAAAGCACTTCGGCTTATCTGTGTTCACACTGGCACCAGGCTGCTGCAGGTGGGCCGGGGCCAACAGGAGCCATTGCGAACAAGCCTCCTCCACTTTTATCTCAAGTCTTACCCTCCCTAACTGCGAGGCCTTCACATGCCTCCTTCTTCCTGTTCCGGCATGCAGCTTCCAGCAGGATTTCCCCTCTCTCAGCTCCTCATTCAGGCTTTTTTCCTCTTAGCCTTCTCCAGGTAGCCCTGAATCAACCCTGAAACGAGCCACAAGGTGCTTGCCACCACAGGTACAGTTTCCTTGTAATTCCCTGGGGATGAGGGGGGAGATAAACACAGCACATGGAGAACACAGAAATGAAGAATTTCAGAGTGGGAGGGACAGGGCAGGAGAGATCCCCCTCTACCTTCAGTGCTTTATTTTGTGATTATTTCAAAGGCTTTCTGTCAAGTTCAGGAAAGGTTTCTGCTATTTTTTTCTCTTAGGAAGGATAATGCCCTTTTCATAGCATGCCTTTTTTTTTTTTTTTTTTTCTTTCTTTTTGTATAATGGAAAACTTTGTTGTTTTAGGTGTATTTCATTTATTACAAGCTCAAAAGGCCAACTGAAACAAGGATAAGCCTTCCCATTTCCCACCCACACTGAACACAAAATTACACTGTTTTTATAGAAATGATGTTTTACCACTAAAAGACTGAAGGATGCTTCAAGGACTGACATAGGTTATTTTTTTTCACTTCTCGGTTTTTCGAAGTTCCCAATATCTGGATATTTTAATGCTTGTCCTGCCACAGATTTTGAAGTTTGTACATTCTTCTTGTCCTCAAGTGTCTCTTTGCAATCCTGCTTTTTCAAAATATGTAAACACTCCTTAGTTCAAGGGAGTTACTCAAAAATGTGCCTGGTTTGAGCTAGGCCAGCTGCTATTGCCTTCCAGACCCTTCTCCTCTGTGCTGACAGCGAGGGCTAAGTATGCGCCACAACTAGATGCTGGTAAGTGACAATTATTTTGTTTAGAAATTATGTCAGAGGAGATGCCAATATCATGTATATTATCTCACAGCTAACACACTGTCCTGCAGGCACGCTTGCTGCCCCCATGGCATTCCTTAAGGAGGAACACCAGGAAAGCACACTTTGCTGCACTGGACTGGGTTAAGAGCTTGAGAAATCTGACTGACCTTTCTTTTATTTTCAAAACATAATTCCTGCATCCTTGCATGACCATGCTTTGGGATGAGCTGTTGTTTAGTCTCCAGATCATCTGTCCATTCTCCCACTATTGCAAGATGTGCATGCTCCTTGCAAGTACTCCAAGCAGCAGTGTCAGTGGAAGCACTGGTGGGATGAGGACTGCTCAACATGGGGCAGGAGGAGAGGATCCATCAGCAGGCTCAGCAGGGCTCCAATCCTTCTTTTTGGTCTGTGTGGATCAAGGAAGCACATGGAGAGGTAAACTGGGGCCATTGACTCCCGGACCTCCTTTCTTGTCAGCTGGAGGCATGCTTAGCATCTGCATTGTGATGGCTATTTTGGTCCAGGAACATGAGACACTTTTAATGACTTATTTTAAGTGCAAAAATAAAACATAATTGCAACACAGGCAGCACGTTTACTTAGACAAACTTCATGAAAACTTGCAGGGTTAGCTCAAGTGCTCAAAAGGTCTGGAAAAGCACAGAAGGCAATAATAAAAGGAGAAATTACTATTTTTTAATCACCATCACGGATGACAAACTCCTTGTTAAACAAACCATGTAAACCTAGCTGCTGTAGAAGGACTGCAGTCCTTGAAAACACTCACCAGCTTCTGAATCCAACCTGCACCCAGTGAACTCAGAGGAAAAGATGTGGTCAGGGAGGTTAGATCTCACCCCACAGGGTGGAGAAGGCAGAGGCCGAAGGGGGATGTGGAGGGGAGGGGAGCTTCAGCTTAATGGCTCTTAATGCTTGATGGCTATAGCTTAGCCAAGAAGGATGTGTCCAAGGATGTGTACGACTTTGTATGACAGGGTCCCACCAGAAGGGTGGAAACCCACCAGCAGGATGGATCTCCTGCCTCCCCAGTGGCTCCTGGCAAATGGAGATTTCTGGCTTCTATTGCCTCACCAGGAGGTATGTGCCACAGCAGATAAAACCAGCAGGATGAATGTATCCCACACTTTAAAGCAGGGTCTGGGTCTGGGGATTTTTTCTCTCCAGCATTTGAGCAGAATGTTGGAAGCTTCCTGCAGCACAGCTGTGGCCAGGCTGGCCATTTTACTAAAGAACAGACAACAGGCAGTTGTGTAAGGAGAACATGTAAGAAGTGATCTATACAAAATTCATGTTCTTGCTTTTTCTATTTGTTTTCCAGTAAATAGTGTTAAAAAAAAAAAAAAAAAAAGCCTTTGCAGCGCAGTTGCTTTGTTTTATATTTTTTGTTTGTTTGTTTCTGGTGCCCCATTACTTTATTTGCAAGTGTAGGATCTCCCCAAAGCATTTGTTTATCTGAAGAGACATAAAGTTTGGTAGAATACTTTGGCAGAAAGTCGGATGGGCTTTTCTTCCAAAGAGGACCAAGTCAATCATGAATGTCCATTTTGCTGAGGAAGAGACCCAACTTCCCTTGCATAAACGTGTCTGTACTAGTCCACTAGTGCTTGTGCCAATCCAGGTTATTGTGGTTCAGGAACCAAAAGAAACTTCTGGTAAAAGGCACCTTTGTTCGAGTGCTTTGTATTAGAGTGTGAAGGAGCAAGCTCTGAAAGAAAAACATCACAGCCAGCCCAGCATGTACCAGTGAATTTTTTCTGATGTAAGCCATAGACTCTTAAGTAGCTCAGACACTTTTGAAAATACTACTCTTCATCCAAATAAAGTAAAAGAACAGCCAATATTTGGAGTAAGTGGCTTTGCTAGTAATGTTGCTTAAAGCAACCTCCCACTAGCTTCCACCTTCTGTAAGTAACTCCATAACTGAAAAGTCTGGAGGTGACCCAAGCCAAACAGTGTGTTTTTCATTAAGGGTGGAAAAAAAATTATACTGCGTATAAATTTACTATGAAGCCATGTTGTTTGTTATGAACCAACAGTGACATACGTGTGATTTTAATAAAGAAAACCATGACTTCACTAGTTAACAGTGTGTGGAAGTCAAGCGTATGATGAAAAACAAAGCAGATACAGTCATTCATCAAAGAGACGTTCATCAATAATGCTACGTGAGACTTTACAATAACACCACCAGGCTGGGTGGGCTTCCACCTCCTCCTTCCTCCCTAGCCAGCCCCATTTGTGACTGGATTTGCCCCCACAGCTGGCAGTGGAGTGCTGTCCTCAAGGGCTGTGGCTGCAGACCCACCCCTGCCCTGCTCCTGGGGCTTGCTGTTCATGCACGTGGCCACAGCAACAACACAATGCAGTGGTTCAGCCACCACACCAACCCCAGCCTGCACTTCTGGTCCTGCCTCTAACCCAGAGACCTCGGACACAGTTGATAAATGAAAAATAACCAAAAGAGAGAGGAAATACAGCCAGTTGAGTAAAATATTGGACCAGGACTCTGGAGATAGAGGTACAACTCCTGACTCTGCCACAGGCTGTGCATGACTGTGGGCAATTTCCATGGAGCACCTAAGTTTTCCACTTCAACAAGGGGCAGTAGTTTTCTCCTCTATGTTCCCTTTCCACCACAAATACCACAAAATGGGGAATACTTTTACATAGGACTCGGAACAATAAATGAGTATCTCCACAGGAGAGACATTTCCACCAGGAAATTAGGCCATTTCTGGTGCAGGACTCAGGAGTCCCTCAGTAGAGCAACTCAGACACTCAGTTGACTCGCTGTCAGCTCCAGGATGAGCTGCTAAGTAATGTACTTACCTCATTCTTTGGAGTTGGGACCAGAAAGCAGAAAGAAGGAATTACATCAGAATGCAGTTGGACACTAAAAAAAAAAAACTAGTAATGAAGGAAGAAGGCAAAATGTATGTTCAGTGTTGGTAAACCAACAGGGGAAATATAGGAAAAGGTGAATGTAATGGATTTAAAGTAAAGTTGAAAGACTCCTTCCGGTCAAACCCTGCTGGACAACATCCAGAAAGCTAATGAGAGTGTAAGGCTTGCTTTTCTGCAGGAGTGGAGATGAGGAAGGCACCAAAAGACCTGCTAGAAAGTAGGATGCTGAAGTAGTGTCCAATGGGAAATGACTACATTTCCTGACAGCCTGGAAGGCTTGAGTTAGCAAGTTTATCATCCAAGCAAACCCAGATCCTTACAGCTACCTAGGACGGTTATGGAAAATCAGTGGGACCTTGCAGACTTGTGAGCAGCTCTTGAAGGTGAGCCTGTGGTACTTGGGAGGAGAGGGGAGGGAATGTGCTTTGCCTGGAAAACAAGGAACTGAGCCATACAGCACCAAAATACAGCTACAGCACAGAGGGACATTTGTTAGAGCACACTGACTTGACAACAAGAGATGTATTATGAGGGATTTTGGCTGGTACCTACTCAAATTCACTAGCAGGAGAGATGTCTGTTGGATGGGATCATGAATCCACAACACCCCATGAAAAAACATGACCTGGCTTTTCCCTGGCCATGTTCCCTGGATTTCTCTCCTGGGCTTGCTTTCCTTTCATGCATGGTAATACCCCAGGGGCAACTAAGAGATAAATACTGAGATGAAACTTGTAACCTGGGGCAGAGTAGGGCTCCAGTGACCACATCAAAATGACCTTCTGTGGGCTGGCTGCCAGCTCGCTGGGGTTGGTTTCCATTGGATTTTGTGCAGGATGGAGTCCAAGCCATCCGGCTGCTGGCCCCTCTGTTTCCTGTTGTGTTGAGTGTAGTAGGGCTTATTTCTTTCCTTCCCATTGTTACAACTGAAAATAAGATACTGGTTTCCTTCACCAAAGCCAACGCCATGGCCATAGCCATGTTTTGCTGAAAGTCGGCCCAACACTGTCTTGCTGGATTTTGTCAAAACAACCAAATATGGCAAAGCTGAAGGAAGGTGGTAGGACAGTGGCTTGAAATCTGCCTCACAGCAGTGTGCTTATATCTCTGTGTAGAGAGAGAGGGAAAGGCACGTTGGATCTTCCCCTGCAAGTATATGCATAACTGAACAGGAATGTCGTGTCTAAGATTGACAAGGTTGGTGCCATTGGAAGGGATTTGCCTCTAAAATATTTCAAGATACAGAGTGCTAATGGACTCAGAGCACATGCAAGACTGCCCATCTACGTAATTTTGAATAATCATTGAGTTCCGGGGTCTACTGCCTTCTCCCAGACCCTGAAGGGAGAGAAAGGAAGTCCTGCTGACTTCAGAGAGGTTTGGGTGGGCACATCCCTACCAGGGAGGGAAGTGCATGTCTCCACTGATGGTCCCAGGGACTGAAACCTGCACAGCGGTTCACACACTGCCCAGCAGCATGCCTCAGGGTGGATGTTCAGGATACTCAGTGGTGCACACCACTGGTTTAGCTGGAATGCCAACCATCTGTGTCCATCAGATAAGAGCATATGTCCATTGGAACACACATGCTCTTCAGACAGGACGGCATTCTTTGGAGGAAAACAGCATTCCCATTTCATGAAGTCTCCATCAGGTTTTCTGCAGTGTTCAACACTGTACCCAACAGAAGTGAGAATTATTCCACAATAAATTTATTTCCTTGTTTGTTTGTTTGTTTTTTTTGCATAGAAATTAGCTATTGAAGGTAAAAGGCTTTAAAATCATACTAAAATAGATTGTTCAAGCTTCTGTCAGAACCACAAAAGATGAAATGCAGAAAGCAGTGTTACTGTCATCCCTACGATCATGATTTTGTATAATTTCTCTGCATGTGCCAGCTGGTCATATCACAAGAAGAAAAGCCACTCCATATATATGTGTCTATAAAACCAGGATCAAAACCTCGGCAGTGTTTCTACTATCCTTCAAGTGGGAGCTAAACCTGCCTTTGATGATATGTAACCCCTGAAAAATGATGAACATAAAAAAAAAAAAAAAAAAAAAAGCTGAAGTCCAGATTAATCTTCAGATCAGGTGCAAAGTTCCCCTCTGACAAGGACTAGTGTTGAGTCTCTGAACTGCTTCCATGACTGCAGGTGATCAGGGCATGGAAGGCTCCAAGTGTGATTGTGGAGCATGGATAGTACTTGGGTGAGACCGGTTTTGATCATCAAGCATAAATTTTCAGTCATCATTATCATTATCTTCATAACACTTTCCTTTTTTTAATGTAAAATTCATGTTCTTAGTTTGACATAATTGCTGAGATCCCCAAAGAAAAGCTCTCCACATTATTTTGAACATCTTGGATAGAACTAATGCTAATGGTGGGGAAAATTAAAAACCTTTTCTCAACCAGTGGGAATCACAAACTAACTGCACAAACGTGTTTCAGAGAAACATTCCCATCCAACTCCACCACCTCCTACAAACCTGCAACTACCATTTGTGGGCTGTTCATGCCATATATGTTTCTGGGACTTCAGAATCAAGACTAACAAGTCTTTTTAGTCAAGGAAAAAATGGAGCTCTGAATTCAGGTAATGACCCACATCCAGTTGGTAAAATGCCTGTTTCCTGGCACATTTTGCACCCTGGAGAAGTCGGTGTGATTGCCTGGAGACCCAGCAGCAGGAAGGCAAGGGACTTGCTCATAAATTTAGGCTTCATATTAACCTGCTTTCTCCTGCAACTCCTTTTAAACATTGTGAACACTTAAAAACTCTTGTTCCCTGAAGGTAAGTACTAAAATGCATTTACCCTTCAAATTTTCAAAGGTGTTTACTATCTGTTGTCCTTCTCAGAGTCAAAAAAATAATAAAATAATAATAAAAAAAATCCAAGAATAAAATTAATTACCATTTAGTTTGATATTAGCTGATTTTACCTGCTTCCTAGTTGGGTATCCAGCTACAATAAATTTAAACATGATTTTCTTCAGGATATTTCTGTTCCAGCAAATAATTTGGCATCTAAAAGAAAAGTGAAGAATAGGGCAACTGGAACTATAGGTGCTGTATTTCACCTGCAAGTCCCTTCTTCACCTGTTGAGAACAAGCCTCAGAGTTGGCTCAGCAGTGGGTTGTCCTGGGGAAGCACTGGCAAAGTTTGTACATCTGCTGAGGGAGAGACTCAGTGCCTCCTGAAAAAATCCTCTCTGCGTTGTGAGGTTTATGATAAGCAGAGGCCATGGGACTGTGGGGAGAGAGGAAAGCTGGAGGAAGGGATAGGAGGCTGACTGAAGGACGTGTTTGGTGTGAGCCTTATCGGCCAGAAGGGATGATCCAAAGCAGCTGGGGAATGTGCAGAATTCCAGGCACGAAGATGGGTCTGCCTTCAGCACATACCTAGCATTTCTCATCCCAAGGATTGTCCATCCCCATGTATCAACAGCCCTTACTAATCCCAGAAGGGTCCTCTCCCACCTCCAGCTGAAGCAGGAGTGTTGAGGAGCCTGAGCTGTCCTGTGACCACTCACCGTCAGTAGCAAGGAACAGCAGACTCTGACGTGGTGAACAGAAGTAACATGGCTGAATGAGGCTGGGCTGCTGGAGATCTCTCCAGAAATGATCCATCATATGTTAGCACAGACATGTCAGTAGCGCTGACTGCATTTCCTGCCGTTTTGTGCAGGAGCACTCACACCTGATGGGGGAAGACTAGGAATGACCTGAGGGATAGCTCTAGGAAAGGGATGTCACGATGACGCTCACTGTACTGAGAGGTGTTAACACCAGGAAGGGAGAAACTGTTGGAAAAGGGAAGTGTGGGGGCTGTAGAGAGGAAATGGAAACTGAAAGCAGTGCCCTTGTAGACAGAGTCTTTTCTGTCTGTCTGATCCAGGGAGTGATGTCACTGCAAAGTGGTGTGAGACCTATTGCCTTTGATTCTCCAACCCATTGCACGTACTGCTTGCAGCCAGATACAAGTCTCTCTTACACAGTTGTTTAAAACAATTTTCCTCATGATTCCAGAGGAGGATTTTTTTATTATTGTTTTTGTTTTGGTTTGATGTTTTTGTTGCTGCTTTGGTTTGCTTTGTTTGTTTTTTTGTTTGCTTTCCATTGCACTTACCCTTACCCATCCTCCCAGGAAGAGAAGATTTAGCCCAATGCTGGACAGTTTTCAATCTCTGATTCTTCATGCTCTGATTAGTGATAGCAGGTGAAATGCTGTGGCTCTGTAAGCCACAGTGGTAGTCATACTTGAGCTTTTCTTGTCTCCCATGGCTCACGTCTTCAACAGCCCCTTGACCAAAGGAGCATTCATCCTCCAGCACCATAAAGGACAGATGAAGAGTGGGGCTCTTGCTTATTTATGGAGAGCCTCTGCTTCATTGCGTAAAGGCTTTCCTACACTTTTTTTCAAGGTGACACACTTCTTGGCATGTGGGTTATGTTCAGCAGATGGCATGACTAGTTGTGCATGGAAAAATGGAATAAAGTATTAATGTTCTGATCTAAGGACACAGGCATTACAGGTGCACCAAGGAGATGTATATACCTACAGAGTGAAACCACTTGGATCTGCAGGTCTCCACTCTGCTCCTGGTGAGTCCACCTCCAACCTAGGCATGAAGGTTTTATGAAGGCCTAACGCAATAAGTTGAGGCAAATACCATGTTGGTAACCTCAGGCAATGTGGTAACTCACCATAAAGTTTTGTCATGTATTGACATGTAGTGCTGTTAAAAAAAATAGCAAACTTGAAGAGTATTATGTAATCATTGATTGCTTAGGGGAAATTATCCAAGCATCATGTTATTTAAAAATTAATTAAATAAATCAAAATGAAAAGAAAAACAAACAAATGGGGAGAAAAAAGCTGCCTTCCTCAGGCCTGCCAAAGCCCCCATGGGTGGGAACGCTGGAGAGGTGGTGTGGCTGGGCAGACAATGTGTCCCCAGGAGATGTCCCCCCATACCAGGAGGGGGCCCAGGGGCCATGCTAACTAATATGGGCTGGAAAACTAATATGGGATGGAAATTGCTTTTAACTCCTGTACTGACACAACCACACTGCCATTGGTCAGGAAATGTTGGTAATCCTATCTGAAACCTAAGCTACTGGCAGAGCAAGGCGGGGAAAATGCAGGTGTGTATCTGTCCTGAGGCACAGTAGAGGACCAACAAAGCATGAATGCAGCAAGGGGACAATGTCACCCTCTTCCACTGGCATGTCCTTGCACCCCAGAGGATCTAGAATCACTTTCCAGACTGTGTGCCCAGATGCCTCCCCCGTCATGGTAATGATGATAGCAGGAGCAGGCCCAACCTGGTGTGTGGATGCAGGAGGATCTCTTCATCCACAGCTGTCTTGCTGGTGCAGTGGGAACCTAGAAATCCATTAACATGACATTTCTTAGCTCTGTGCCCAGAACAGGCAGATTAATCACCTGGACTATCTTCTAAATTAACTTAAAGTGAATCAAAACATGTGCATCTGAGAAAAGTGTGCAAAGCTCCGTGGCATGTGAGCTGTGCTGTAAAAAGCTATCCCAGAGTTTGGGACTGCGAGGCTTGACAAGTCTCTTCCCACAGCTGGAAAATCCATATTTAAGCAAAATGATGGCCAAAAGATTAATGGAAATTTTTGCGGGATGGATTATTGCAAGAAGAGGTGTTATTAAGAGACCTTTTCTCCCATAAACATCCAGAAGTGATCTGGAAAATCTGCCTGCCTGGAAAAAAATCAAGGCAGCTAAAAAGTAGCTTGACCACTGCAGATGTGAAGTGTCCCTTTCAAAAACATAGTATTCCTCTTTTTTCCACCAGCTGCAGATGATTGCTCCAGGTCTGCTGCCATGTAACAGGCCCCTTCTCATCTCCACCTTACTTTCTCCTCATCTCTTTTTGACCATGCTCCTCATCTTCTAAGTGCTTCCTGACTCAGCAATGCCGAGTCTGCTCCCCATTGCACTACCTGTTTTGACCAATGCTCCTCAGGGTTTCTTTCTGTTAGCACATTTCTTCTATTTCTGGGTTACCTCATCTGCCAGATGATACAATAACTAACATTCATCTTTCATCACTTCCATTTAAGATAAAACTCTCTCCATTTTGACCTCATATCTCAGTCATATGAAAGAAGCTCCCAGTTGTAGCTCCCGATATCCCAAGCATAGTTTCTCAAGAACATGCAGTCTCAGCATCTCCTGGTGCCCAAGTGCTGGGATAAAGGTGGAGACAGTTTACATGAGCTCGGACAAAAACGCTCCTGCAGAAGGTTGCCTTCTGATGCCAGCCTCTCAAGGAGTTAGCTGCACTTGTCTGCACTAAAACATGCTTTTATTTCTGTCTTGCTCTCTCCTCTCTTTTTCTGCCCTCTTGTTTCATCCTCTGATGCATATTGTCATTGATGTGGGACCAAAATATCCTTTTCCTTGCTTGTTTGTGCAGCACCTAGTGCCATAAAGTCCTAGCTTTACAGGAAGCCCCTTATCACTGCTGAGAATTTTGCACCAAATTTAGACATGTTGGCTGACGATTAAGGGGTCATGAGGGTTTGCTCTGGCATGAAGAGATAAAAGCTTGGAGTTTTGTATGTGTGTAATGATCACAGCAAAATCAGATTTTCTTCTAAATGAGCCCACCCTAGAGAAAGAAATATCTGGGAGACTCCATCTTGCCCATCCCTGCATGCTAAAGCAAAGGAAGACAGACTGCTTCAGAGGAATGGCATGCTAAACTCAAGAGCTGCATACGTGATGGTGTGGGGTGTCATGGATGAAGTTCTGTCTCAATCTGTTGCTAAGCCCTTTAAAATGATTTTGGACAAATACAAACTTACTCCTCCAAGGACACTGATTCAGTTATAAAGCTGTTCATTGGATCAGTGAATATATGAATCAGAGAAGATGTTTTCTGATGCTCTTTAGATTCCACAACTTGAAATAATCTTGCTGTAAAAAAAAAAAAAAAAAAAAAAAAAAAAAAAAGTCAGGACTGTGGGGAGCAGTTAACATGAGTTTGAGAAGATACATGGCAGATGTGTATTTCCTGATTTTTTTTTCATCAACAAAAAAGAAGAAGAAATACCTGTGCAAACAGTGATACAAATGCCTTCCCATGTACCAGCCTCACCTGACCTGGCCCCCTGTGGCAGCCCATTGTACTGGTTTTAGTGGGACTGAGGGAGCAGGTAAGTGTGACCCAGGTGGGAAGTCCAGCCTTGTCCCTACTGCAGGCACAGAGTCACTCCTGCAGTCCCAGGCAGCAGGACATGGTGCACAGGGACTGCCCCAGCAGGATGGAAAGTCTGGGCGTTACTTCATCCAATTCATTCAAGACTATTCCCAGCTCACTTCCTATCAGCAGTCTGGTTAATGAATCAAATCTCTCTGAGCTGGCAACTATTTTCTACAGAACTGTTCTGGGAGGGATTTTTGGCTAGTCACAGAGGCCCTTTAGTCAAAAGTAACTTTTCTCAGTTAAAAACTGGTATGGGAATTTTATCAGTTTGTAGTGGTACAACTATATGCAAAGATGAAAAATGTTTCCCAAAGTGACTCTCAAGAAAGGAAAATAAAACAGAATGACCCCATACCAAGCCAGTCCTTATAGCCACATGCCTTGTAATTGAAGCTTTAGGAAATCATTAGCAGGTTTGGTAATGTTCCCCATTACATATAATGAAAAACTGCTATAACCATAGAATCATAGAATCATAGAATATCCTGAGTTGGAAGGGACCCTTAAGGATCATCAAGTCCAACTCTTGACACCGCACAGGTCTACCCAAAAGTTCAGACCATGTGACTAAGTGCACAGTCCAATCTCTTCTTAAATTCAGACAGGCTCGGTGCAGTGACAACTTCCCTGGGGAGCCTGTTCCAGTGTGCAACCACCCTCTCTGTGAAGAACCCCCTCCTGATGTCAAGCCTAAATTTCCCCTGCCTCAGCTTAACCCTGTTCCCGCGGGTCCTGTCACTGGTGTTAATGGAGAAAAGGTCTCCTGCCTCTCGACACCCCCTTACGAGGAAGTTGTAGACTGTGATGAGGTCTCCTCTCAGCCTCCTCTTCTCCAGGCCGAACAGGCCCAGTGACCTCAGCCGTTCTTCGTACGTCTTCCCCTCCAGGCCTTTCACCATCTTCGTAGCCCTCCTCTGGACACTCTCCAACAGTTTCATGTCCTTTTTATACTGTGGTGCCCAGAACTGCACACAGTACTCGAGGTGAGGCCGCACCAGCGCAGAGTAGAGCGGGACAATCACCTCCCTTGACCTACTAGCGATGCCGTGCTTGATGCACCCCAGGACACGGTTGGCCCTCCTGGCTGCCAGGACACACTGCTGGCTCATATTCAACTTGCTGTCTACCACGACCCCCAGATCCCTCTCTTCTAGGCTGCTCTCCAGCGTCTCATCGCCCAGTCTGTACGTGCAGCCAGGGTTTCCCCGTCCCAGGTGCAGGACCCGGCACTTGCTCTTATTGAACTTCATACGGTTGGTGATCGCCCAGCTCTCCAACCTATCCAGATCCCTCTGACAGAACCACAACTTCTGTAAACCAGTACAATGTCACTATTCAGTTTCCCAAACCTAGGTTACTATCCTGAGGAAGATTACAGGAAAGGCAGTCATTTTACCCTATGCCATCATCATGGCACAGGCCCATTTTGCAGGATACTCTTAAAATTTAAACAGACAGGAAGAGTCATAATGCACTGCAGAATGGCCTCAGTCCTACCTTGCATGAAAGTTATGTGGGAAAAGATTTATTATAGGCTAGTGCATGATTGTAAATGATTCATGCCTAGTGTGTGTCACAGTGGATTTCAAGTTGGAAATAAGTGATGGCTAGAGGCAACTTGTTGTCCTTTGGACTCCTTAAGAATTGATTGCTAGTCACTAAGGCAATTTACTAAGCATTCATTAACAACCTTTTTTAAACAACTTGTGTGTGAACCTCTGTGAAAACCATGACCTATGTTCTATTTCTAAACCTTCTTCATCTACAAAACTGTGTTTTGTCGCCAACTGCTGTCTTTACTCACTCAGAGCCCATGGCATGATTCACCCATTTCCAAGCACACCTATTCACCAAGGAAAGTACTACTTTGACTGAGGAAGGCAAAGTCTTTTTCACTACCTCTGTTACTCTACAATCAGACTTTTTTTTTTTTTTTTTTTTTTTTTTTCTGTAAGGGAGGATAAAATTGGCTGCAAGTTCATCTCCTGCACAGGAGATGTTTTCAGCTTCTAGCAATGCAGAAGACAGAACCAGGGTGGGCGGGGCTCTGTTACTTCCAGACAGGCGCAGATACACACTTCTCCAGATGTCAAAGCCACGTGCCCTGCTGGTGGAAAAGGCATCTGTACTTCAACTGACTCTTTAAACCGATCCTGCCTCATCGTTACTTCTCGGCCATAAAGCAGCTTGTCCATCTTCACAGAAGGTAAGAGCATAAAAGAAGGCAGCAAGATAGTTTTAACAGCTTGGCTAGCAAACCTAGGGAAAAAAAAAAAAAAAATCATATTTTCTGCATTTTGGTTAAGTTGATTAGCAAGCTCTCAGTGGAGAGCTCATGAAGAGGTGTTTGGGGGCAATCTAGTCTCCAGCACTCTGCACCCAATGCCAGTAGCATGGCAGCTTGCTGAGGACAGAGAAGCACAAAGTGATGTAGCAGAGTGCCCGGGATGCAGCTGGCAGGAAGAGTTTTGGGGACTCACAGTGTCAAGGGAAGGAGGCACTGTCAGGCTCGTGCTTGAAACCCAGCACCACCAGCCTGCGGCTTTGCTGATGGCAGGTTCCCACAAGTGCCCATGGTGGGCTTTTCACACTCAGTGTGAGGCAGGACACACTTTTTTCAGCTACGCTCTCTCGTTCATACCCTCCCTGTTCAGAGACCCCTCTTCTCCATGTGGTCTGTGACCCACAGTTGTCCAGTCATGAATCTGGCTTCATGCTGCCCTGTCTACTTCCCCATCACTAACCCCCCTGGGGTGCACAAGTGATTCTCCAGTCTCTGGAGGTTTGTCGTCATAGGGATGCATGGGACCATTTGCTTCCCTGCTTTGGGTTTTTGGAGTGTTTTTTCCTTCTATTGGATTTTTCTCAGTAAAGTTTCTGAGGGCATCAGAGAACTTGGAAGTCTCAGTCCATTTCCCTGCACGGGCTGCTCCATCCCAAAGCATCCAAACCAGGAGGCAAAGGATGCAGCCAAAGGTGATTGTGTGCCTTGTGCAAGCCAGGATCTGGCAAACAAGCGGCTTTCTAAACCTTTTGGGTGGAGATCTAGATGTCACCATGGTTAAATGCCACAATTTATTTTGCTGTCAGATATTAAACTACAACAGCAAGAGCAACAGGAGAATATACAAAGAGGAAAAAAAAATCTATTTACAGATGCAGCCAAGGAGTGTGAAGTGCAGGGCTGCCCAGGAGGGATGTTCCAGCCCCTGCATGTGATCTGCCTGTAATAAAGTAAGAGCCTGAACCATTTGCCATGTGCCAAGGCCCAGTGGAACAGCACAGTCCTGCCATTTGGCCTTTCAGCATCTCTCCACTTCATTAATTTTCCATATCTTCCCTCTCCTCACTTTTATCTCTGGATTTCAATTTCCATCTCCCATTTCACTTTTGTGTGCATGGGAAAGAGCAGAGCAAGACGACGCAATGCTGCGACGGCTGCAGAGGATTCCCACGCAGAGCCGGTGCAGTGCAGCCAGATGCCTGTAAAGCTGCTGGTTTCTTTTTTTTGGGGGGGGAGATATGCTTTGTGCTTTTTTTTTTTTTTTTTTTTTTTTTTCTCTTGGAAAACACATGGTGAGTTCCTGTGTGGAGTTTGCCAATTGTGAAGTTTCCCAAGCTGCTTAATACATTCACCTTACTATTTTGTAACACAGTCTTCAAAAACTGTCCCTGGCTGTCTCTGCTGACTCCCCTACCCTTTCAATCAGACCTTCTGGATAATGGATGTCTGTGTTTTTTGCCACTGTAAGACAGAGCAGGGATCCATTTGTTAGTTGGGTCATTGTGTTATTCTGGCTGTAGGCAAGAGAAGGGAAAAAGATATTACTTTGAGTGTGTACACAGACTTTCAACCATTTTCCATTTTCACTGGGAGCATATCCTGCTATTTTTCACCCATCTCAGCACCTCTGCCATGGATTTGTGTCTGTTCACACTTGGCAAAGATAAGGCACATCTCATTTTCAGTTGCAACAGGACCCTGGGCCCAATGCCCTTAAAGGCAAGGCTGGGCCAAATGCCTTTGCTGAACCCCACCAGCACAGCACAGATATTTTTAGCTTCTGCTGATATGCATGACACTGGGGATCAAAAATAGTCAGTTTCTTCTTATTCTTCTTCCCCCCCTTCCCCCCCCCCCCCCCCCCCACCTTCTCCCGCCTTAATTTTCCAGGCTGGTTTATGGCTAAGATTAGAAATGGAGGAGGGAATGAAATAATGAAGGAGAGCAGCTTCCTGGGATATCCCTCACTCACAAGAAGCCAGAAATCCCCCACATTGTTCAAAGACAGTCCTTTCTAAATGTTTCAGGGAAGAGCAAAGTTCCAACTCTTCAAGGTTTTATGCAGTAGTTATACCGACTTCTTTGGTGCCTGCTGCTTTTGACATTTTCTTTAATACAACTGTTCAGAATAAACCCAGCAATTTAAGTTGGCTTTTAGCATGTGACCTTGTTACATGTTGTAAAATCATTTAGCATATTAAAATTTGAAGTAAACTTATGTTCTTATTATTTCTGATTCACTTAATCCTCTGACAGGAAAATAAATGCACATTCCTGTTCTGTCCCAAAGTAGTTATGTCACCTTGCATTTGGGATCTTGGGCAACCTGCTTCCCCGGCATTTCATGATTTCATACTGATGATTGCTTTGACATGGCTGTTTCTGTGTAATGAATGGTTGTGTAACAGTATATGTATATCATGAGATATTTAAGAACTGAGTCAGGGAATACACGGAGACATTAAAAATCTGCTGTGTGAAACTGCATCTGATTAAATGTAGGAGGTCTGAGCAACAAAGACCGTGCTTGTTTTACGCAGTATTTCTGCAGGAACCAGGGCTCAGTGTGCTCCTTGGGTATCCACTCTTAGCAGTAATTCCAGACCCAAACATCCGCAAGTCATGGTACTACATTAAAAACCATGAATGGCTAAAAATAATACCTTTAGGGCAGCCCTGCCTGCTGGTTAGCACTCCTTCAGGTTTTACAATACTTTTCCAACATTTTTATATCAACTGCAGGAAGATTCAGAACTTGATTCTGGCCTCAGACAAACTCATCACATTCTCATCTATCCAGAGGACACCTGGGATGCAGGCTTCAAGAAAAAAAAAAAAAAAAAAGAATTTGTAAACTGAAATTGGATGGACTGAAACGAGATGGGGAGCATACCTGGGGAGAGGAAGCTTTTCTCATGTGCCCCAGGGACAGGAAAGGGAAGCTTTCCCCTTTTCCAGCACAAAGGATAGAGCGAGCTTCCCCTGCTTCGTCCTCTACCCCAAGGAACCCTTGCTCACTCAGATCCCCTGCTGTCATGGTTGCGCCTTGCAAGCTGCCAGACAAATCCCAATCTACATTTTGAATCTGGGTTCATTGCACTGTCCTGTGTCAACAGTATCTGTGTGGTGGTCTGGAAAGTCAAGCACAAAGATCTAGCCCAGTTCACACCTTCAGAGCCTTGTTTATGGATGGAATAGCTTTTCCCTTGCATTACTAGAGGTTGCCATTGAGCATCAAGGAGGGCTGTCATAAAGTGCTGGCCTGGGGCAACGTCACTCTGCGCCTGGAGAGATAGATCATTTATTACTATTTTGCTAAGGTAACAGCAGAAAAACTTTTAGCTTTGCAGTCAGCTGCATTGCCAAAGCTGTCCTTTGGAGGCAGGCCCACAGCTAGCAGCAGAGGCGGTTGTGTGTGGTCCTGAGTACTGTCAGAGGTGAAGAGGTGTCTATCACTTTTGAAGAATCTTTTTTGACCTCTGATCTCTGAGAAAATGTTTTCCTCAGAACCTGGACACCGAAGCAGCAACACCACAGAAGTGGATAAACTGAAGGAAACTGGTGTTTAGCATGGAGGCTGCTGACTTATTGCTGCTCCTTGGGATTTGTTTTGGCTTGGCCCAGGCTCAATCCTCCGATGTCCTCAACATCTCCTGCCAGGGATCGGGCCTTATTTTGTTTTCAGCTGACCACAATGTCTTACAGAACTCCTGGCACGTTTCCCACTGACAGTATTGTCTAATTGTTTATTCGCAAGCCTCTCTTGGACAGCAGTCAGGGAGCTGAGGAACCAAAGGCTTCTAGGGCTGACAACGCAAGCAACTTGGCAGCCAAAGCTTTGTAACAGCTCCCATCTTCTGTGTCGTGAAACACAGTGTGTGCTCCCCCCTGGGAGGTGTACTTCCTCCACTCAAAAGGCATTGTCCCCATTGTTTGGGGCCTGCCATGTCCCAAAGGCTGTGACCTCCCCCTGCATCATGGCCACCACTTAGACCTGCCAAGCAGGCATTGCAGGCCCTTCTGCTTCTCCAGGAGGTGCCTGCAGGAGCTCCCAAGCTTTGTGAACCAGACAAGGAGAGGCACAAGGAGCTTACATGTGCCTCCTACTTCTTATTTGCCCCCAGTTTTCAGGACCTGGTCCTTGGGCCTACCTTGCTTCTGTGGGCACGGTAACCACAGTGGCAGGATAGATGTAAGACCTCCGGTGCTGCCTCATATGGGGTCTTGCTTTCATTAAAAACACTCCTGATGTGATTTGGGGTTTGTGCTCTTTCTGCAGAACACAGATTGTATTCCAGCCCTTTTCCAGTGCTCATTGGCTTATTTTAATCAATCCCAGTGCTGAGCAGAACAGAAAAGGAAGCAAGGAGGGGATGCAGTCACTTCTTTTTTGCACTGTACAAGACTAGAAGATCTTGTCTTTGCTTTCAGGATAGGATTTATCCCACACCTGCAGCAGGAGCTGAGCTGTGAAATTTCTGTGGCACCTTCAGTTAAAAAAAAAAAAAAAAAAAAAAAAAAAGGAGTGGGGGTGGCTGGGATGAACTTGACCAGGTACACGTGAATGAAGGGAAGGGTAGAACAGGGAACGTTCCTCATCTTACCAAGCTGAGGGGACTCATACTGGCTTGTACCTGTTGGCAGAGAGGGATACTGTTACCTGCACACCCATGACCGGTATTGAGAACTTGATTCAGATACACAGGACAGACCTTAGGAGATTACACTTCTTAAATCCTGCAGTGGCTCTATACTCTGTACGTATGATTTAATTAGGGAAAAAGCAAAGGCTATGTTCTGGTTTTTGTCTGTTTTGGGAAGCTGGTACAAATTAGTGGTGCAGAAAGCAGGGGGAAACAAGGGACAGCAGTGATTCCAAGTTGTCCCCTAAGGACTGTTACCTCTATCCTGCCCTTCTTAGGACCTACCATAAAAGTAACCTGCAATGAAATACAACTTTAATTAGCATATGTATTCCACTTCCTGCACTTACTACATCCTGTAAAGGTTTTAAATTCACTCATAGCAGGCACTCCTCCTTCACGTAGCTGACTCTGGGGACATGATATTGCTAGGAGGCCAATAGCCCTGGTGCTCCGTGGTGGGGAAGTAGAGGAGATCTGGCCAAAGATGTCACAGCAGCTTACTGGGCCCACCTCGGAACCAGAGGGGCACAGGGCCACATTTCAGCTCCTGTTCATTAAGGAGTGGAGACTGGCTCCTTGTACACCAAGCAGCTCCTGTGGGACTTCCACAGCAGATCCATGGTGGGGATGATCCTGGAGGCACCCTGATGCCCAGGTGCCCCGATGCTGCAAGGGCAGCATCAGCCAGGCAGTAAAGGCTCTGTACCCCTACAGCAAAGCCCTGAAGTGTTTGATATCAAACAGCCATTTCAGTGTGCTGCTGAGCAGGGAATGACTGCAGTACTGAGGCCAGAGATGAGGGAATAAAATAGAATAAAATAGAATAAAATAGAATAAAATAAAATAAAATAAAATAAAATAAAATAAAATAAAATAAAATAAAATAAAATAAAATAAAAGGTTCTTTGAAGTATAACATAAAATTTTGGTTAAGTCATTGAGTTATACTGCATTTTCTTCCTTTCAAATAGCAAATTTGTGATTCAGACAAACATGAACATGCATTTCAAAAGCTTCTGGTACCAGAGTGGTTTGATATATCCAGTTTTGCCCTGCTTATTTTGTTGTAGGGCCTGACACCGTACTAATATTAGGCTGTGTCCCTTCAAGGTGTGCATATCTCGCACAATCAATGCCATGGCATTGATTTCTATAACACATTTCCAGCTTTTCTTTAAAAATATCTTAACTTTTGAAAGGAAGATTTCAGTGGCCAGATGTGCTAGAAGCAGCTCCAGATGTGCTAGAGCATGGCCCTGCAGATGCTCATGTCTGCAGCCTCTGGTAGGGCAGCAGAGCTGCCAGTGCCAGGCTTCCTGTGTTGCTGAGCTTCCTGCAGACCCATCCAGCCCAGAGCCTCTTGTCTGTTTGACCGTGGAGTTGGATCCAGAAGGCTGGGTTCTGCTCATCTATAATGTGGATTGGGGTGGGGAACATAAGATGATCTGTGTCAACCCTCTAATTTCCTCAGATGCTTGAGTCTCTCACCTAACCACCATGGCCCATCTTTTATTTTCCATTCTATCCTATATCCCTTATATCCCTATGCCCATATATTTTCCTATATCTTATATCTATATATTAAATCTATTGGATTAATGATGTGGAGTACTGTTGCTCAAAATACTGCACTAAGCCTTGAGATCATTTACCCTACGGACATTAAAAAAAGAAGGAAGAAGAAGAAAAACCTTCCTAATATTTAGCAATAAACTTTTACTAAAAGAAAATCCATGAGCTCTTAAAAACAAAATTTTGATGCAGGCATTACTTTTCCCAAGGGTCTGTCCTCCAGGTGTACAAGTTGGCTCCTTCAGCCAAGGACAGCATCAAGCTTGCAGCAGTGAGTTTCTGGTTCTTTGAAGGCCAGTGTAGCCTTCAGAGACTTGAGTTATTGCCTGCAGACTTGAACCAGCCATGGAGAGCTCCAAGAGAGAGAGAGGGTCCTCACCTGGAGACATGCGTGCCTTGCTGTTACAGCCCTGCACCACTCTTCCAAGGGAAGGGCAAGAGCAGCATTTGTCCCTGCAGGAGATGCTTGATGAGGCCACATCTCATTAGGGGCAGGACGACTGAGACAGGCCTTGGGACATTGCCTCAGGACACCAGGGTGCCCTCTGGCCCTCGCCTGCTCATGTTGCCCCAGACTGTGTGACTCAGGGCTCTGGGTGACAATTAACTTGATGTATTCAGGCTCGGTTTCCTAAAAACCGTAAGGGAAGGGAGGAAAGCTATTTAGCCTCTCTAAAACAGAGTCATGCTTAAATATCAGCTGAAAAATTCAATCTCAAGGGTCACATTTTGAGCAGTGCTGGGTTTTGCAGCCCTCCTCCAATGTGCACTCTTGCTTTATTTGTGAAGCAGAGGGAGGGAAGCAGCTTTCCTTGTGCTCATAAATGATTTTGCTGGGCAATTACCAGGGTAGATTAGTCAGGCGTGCTGAACCCCTGCCTCCCATATTTTGATCAGAACCATCTTGCATCACAGTAACTAGCAGTGCTGTAAATATTTATGAGCTAATTCCCTCCCCCAAAAGGCAGCAGCAGTTATTTCTGAGAGCCCACAGATGCTGCATGTGGCCTGAGCCTTCTCACATTGGCAGACTTTGCTTCTTGCTTGCAAGCACACACACGCAAAAGGAACGTGCTGGCAAAGAAAGCTATGGTCTAGCACCAAAGCACAAAATGGAAGCAGTACAAACCCGTGCAGTCCCCCTCCTGGCAGGGGTACTGGTACAGGTCTCTCACCTTCACAGGGCGTGTGAGGGGAACAGAGCCAAGGGAACTGGTAAAGGGCCTTCTGCAAGCTCCCACCTCGTGGCTTTTCTGGCTCTTCTAATTTTGTTCCCCTCCCAGAAAAAATATGCTGTGCTGTCTTTTCCCCTGTGGCAGCACAGCCTGTGGCTGTGATTTGAGTGCACATCATATTTTGGCAGGCCGACATCCCCTGAAGAACAGGCACACCCTTGCCGAAACACCGGATGCCCACAAACCTGTTGTCAGTTTCCCGAGTTTCAGGGGAGCTCAGCAGCCACAGCCCCTCGTGCTTTGATTTACGGTGCTTTGCTTTTGCTTCATTTCGTTTTTCATGGGGAAAATTTCTCTCTTCCTGGCACTTCTTAATCCCACGTGGAAGGCCACAGGTGTTTTCTGTTTGGGTTGTTTTGTTTTGTTTTGTTTTCTCTTGGAGTTTCCAGCTTTCTGTGTTTCCCACTGGTGAAGATCCAACCTGTAGCTTTATGTGCAGCTGAGAGCTCATGGCTCTGCCTGTGGCTCTGCCTGCACAAACCACAAACAGCAAAGTGCAGTGCAGAGCTTCGCCTTATCTTTCCCTGAATTCCCTGTTGCAATGAGAGGAGGGAGGAGAGCTGAATCAGAGCCTGATGAGGAGAGATGTCGAGTCATGAGAGCTATTGCCTGGCTTTCTCAGGATCCAAAGGGAGGAGAGGAGATCTCCATTAGTCAGGACCGTGAAGATTTTGGGCAATCAGTGTGAGAGGTGACAAGCTGATTCCCACCCCTCTTCTCTTCCCTTTGAGTAAATAAAACTGAACCAGAGAGCACACGGAGGTGCCCAGCCAGCAGCACTCCCTGCTAGTGATGATGCAACCTGTGTGGTCCAAACCTCTTCCAGCCCTACAGCAGTAATAATTTTGTTCATTATTCATCAAACAGCCATGCTTTGTGCCCCAGGACACCTACAGAAATTCATCACGGCTCTGCCAGAGAAAGCTGGGGGGGCAGCCAGTGCCAACAGCTGGTAAAGTGATGCACTTAGGAATGAAAGAAAGCAGCAGAGATGCTCAACAAAACAGCCTCACCCTCTGTCTCCAGGAGAGATTCCCAAACACCTTCCTAGCACTTGTTTAGTCTAATTGATTTAGTGTAGTACCTCTGTGGAAGAAGTTGGTTCAGTGCTAGAAGAAGGCCATGAAAGGGCTTGTTTCCCTGTGAAAGAACTTCTCCCACAGAGGTCCAGGCACACACATTGTCTTGGGCTCTTGAGAATGCCAGCTCCAGGGAAAAACAGCCATCATACGCTCCTCATTGCTTTATGAATGCCTGGGTTTGTGTTTAACTTAGCTACAACTCGCCGTGGATTGCAGCTATTTCCCAAGTGAGGTCAATGGGAATTGTTCAACTGACTTGAATGGAAGCAGGATCAGACCTCATTATGCTGCATATAATGGATGGTTTTAATGATGTGTACCCTATTTTAGTTTGCATTTTACCCAAGATTGTAAACAAACAAAAAAAAAAAAAGTGCAGGGAAGGGGTGAAGAACATAGTTGATCATGCCTCAGACATGTATCCTATTTGTTTGGTAGTAATAGGTTTTTGGTTCCTAGTCAGTTGTTTATGGGCAAGTGCCTGTGTCAAACAGTGATCTTTTGTGCTCAGAAAGGGATAAACTGCTCATACCCCTGTGGAAAGCACTGTTGAGTATTCTCACCTATTGGCTCCGCAGAAATAGCTCTCAGCAGCTCATACAAAATACACAACAGGGATTAATTACTAGCCTGATCCTGACCCATTCACTGCAGTAGTGAGAGCTTCTCTTTGCTCACCATCAGACAGACTATCCCATTTTGTGTGAGTCCCAAATAATGAGTTGGCTGTGGTGGGTCTCACAAAATTTCCATTATGCTACTGTGGGTGTATCTTTGATGCATCTGTTTGGACAGAACAACGAGAGTGGTTTTTACACAGATCTATGCATCACTGAGCACTGCTGGGCAACTCACCAAGGACTTAAGGCCACCCATTTGCTTGCTCATTCAGCCTAGGGTTGTGCTAGGTAAAACTAAGGGCACAGTATCTCAGCACCCTTTGTCTGCCATGTCTCCCATGAGGCCAGCAAGGCACCTCCTCATCATTTCCCACTTGCTTTCCTCCTGCTGCAGCGATGAACTCTGTGTCTCAAGCATTAGGGAGGCAAGGGTCACCCACTTACTGTTTTGACTTGGGAGCCTCCCAGCGTGAGCTTGCCCTGCTGTAGGTGGCAGAGAGCAGTGGTTTGACCATAGAAAAACATACATTTAATTTTAAAGAAGACAAACCTCACAGGACGTGTGCTTCCCCAGAGCTCACAACAACCTATTATTTCAGCTAGGCACTGGATGCTGGGAGCATAATCCTAATGGAAGTACCTCTAGGGGAAAGGGAGAGATGGGGATGGGAAATCTTCCTTCCCCCCCTGCACCCAGAGCTCATGCCTCCCCAGGGAAGACACTACAGAGGCAGCGTCGGGCTGCTTGGAGTCCCAGCTTGCCAAAAATGAGTATCTGGAATTTGCCAAACTGTTTGGATCCCTGCACGAATTTATCGCCAGGAGATCTCTAATTACGTGGGGGATGTTGCCAGGGAAGGTCAGGCCCAGGTCACAGTTATATAACTGCAGCATGAAAATGCAGCAACTCCAAAAGCCACTGTACATGATCAGAACTGTCGGGATTCACGTTGGCACAGATGCTGTAAATCTTTGCCTTGTATAACCACTGACATTACAGAAACCTCGCTGCTGATGGGGAGGGTGGCATTTTCAAGCATGCTCTGAGCAAGCCAGCTTCTACCAGCTTCAAGATCAGCTTGGAGGGCAGGCAAGCAGTGCTGGCTGCACAGGGGAAGGACGAGGGACACTGCATCCACACACCTCTGCCCTGCTTCTCCTTCTCTGGAAAATGGGCGGATCAAGATGTGATCCCTGCTGTATCCCATGACGTCTATTACGTGGTAATAACATCCACATGTGGGTTGCTGTTTGGCCAGGATGAGTTGTCTTTCTGGGACAGACAGAAAGGCCATCCCAAAGCAGCCACACACACCCTGGGATGCCCCATGGACATACTCATGTAGTATCACAGTATTTCTTGGTGGCATGGTTTCATCTCAAGCCAGCATGGGAAGCAGAGATGTGGTGTGGAACCATCACTCCCAGTGAACTGGTCCCTCATCCCCTGACTTGTCCACAAGGCCAAGTGTCCTTCCCACCACTGAGACCAGGGTAAATGGGAGACAAGAGGCCACCAGTGCGAGGATGCCATGGGCACTGGGTTCATGTACTGGGCGCACTGCGATCACCAGTTTTCCTGGCTGTGGGTGGAGATGCCTTCAGATCCAGGGAGCCATCTGCAGATGAATCATGGTGTTCCTTGGAAGAAGGCCTGCCCCAGGGAGAGGAGGCAGCCAGCTGCTGAGATCGACGGTTTCAGGGCCTGGAATTGAAAGGATCCTGTTTGGCCATTGATGTTGGAAGTGGGGGGACTGATAGCTGAGAGAGACTGAGTGGAAAAAGCACTTGCTAAGAGATGCCATTGTTGCAGCTTTACAAATAGCAGCACTGCCAAAGCTGCAGGCAAAAAATGGCCTCGTCCCAACATGTCTGTGCAGCAGGTCACCTTACAGAGGGACAAGACTCCAGAAGCTGTTTGGGGCTGTGCAGTGAGCTCTGAGCACAGTTTTCCCTGTTGCAGGACCAGAGGTGAGGGCTCCAAATGGGGATTTTGACGTGGAAAGCAGTGGTGTGCAATCCCAGCTGGCACTGAAGAAGTGTGGGGACCAGTCTGCTGCTGCCAGATCGGGCCCTAGTTTTTAGCACCATTTAGCGTCTTTGACAGCTGAAAACATGGTGAAGGCTTCAAAAGTCATCAACAAAAATCCATGGGTTCAAGACACATTTCAAGATGCATCAGGAAGAGTTGTTGGTCACTGGTAATTCATCTCACCTCATCCTGGGAGGGTGCAGGTGAGCAGCGAGTGCTCCTCCCACTGCTTTCATGGGCCTGCAGACCCACGCAGGGCAAGCACCCAAGGGAGAGCTGGCTCTAAAGGTATCAAAGCTTTATCCAAGAAACACGTAATGCTCAGTTACATGCCCTAAGGCAGGCTCAGACCAACCAAATGTCCTTCAGGTTGGAGACGTTTCTGATCTGAGCCTCAGTGTTACAACCCAGGACTTTTGCAGACAAATCTCACAAGGTAAGTAGTAAATAAGGCATGAGAAGGTCAGACATTTGATATCGTCACTGCAGTAGCAGCCAGCAGATATTTTAAGAAAAGAGACAGAATAAGTCATACCTATGCCTATAAAGGATTTTTTGTTGCTGTTTGTTTTTTGCCCCGTGTTTCTCATGCTTCAAGAAAATAACACTTCAAGGCATTGAAACCATCAAGTTTAATAGCAATAGGCAGGCCTCACCCATGTGAATTTTTCTGATTTTTTTTTTCCTTTTAATTTGTTCATGCTATTATTTCTGCAGCCTCCTGTGCATATAACTCTGCCCTGTGTAAAATTTTTTCCTTGTTTGCTGTTGACTTCCTTGGAGGTTGCTTTATCCCTGCACAGGGCAAAGCTGTGAATGATTATCAGCCCCACTAAACCCTGAATAAAATTAGAAGGATTGCCAATGAAGCCAGAGAGGATCTCAGACTCCCCAGGATGAACTGTGCATTTTTATATTTTATTTTTTTTTCACAAAGACAGAGATACTTTTATCTTGTTTGTAAGATTCTAATCTAACGTTTTCCTTGAGTTATTTTTAAAATCTTCTTGCTAACAGATAATCCTTTGTCAGGAGTGGCATAAAAGGGCAAATGTGTAGTAGCAGCTACTTGACTGTATGGTAGTTGTCCAAGGAAAATATTTGTACAAGTCTTGCTGAGTCAGTATAAGTTTCCTAACAGCATCGTGTCCTTTTCATTGACAGGATTTATCTCATGCGAGCTGAACTCAATACTCGATTGCCCTGCACACTCGGAGAGAGCACCTGGTCTGCAAAAGAAGCAAAAACTCAGTTTCTTTGTTCGGCATGGTGTGTAAGCTTTATAGCATCATGTCCACTCATGGTGTGTCACACAGTAAAGTAGGTTGGCCAAAACCTTTATGGTCCTGTCTCGAGAGGTGCCACCAGGTGCCAGGGAGTATTTCACAATTTTTTATGCCCTAGATTAATGAGAGGACAGACCATTAGCATGCCTTGCTATTGCCCTGAGGATCTCGCATACAAGACATACTGATACCAAGTCATCTTACCCCTTCCCCTGCCTGCCCTGCAGAACTGCCAGGTACGACTGGTGCCAAGCTGTAAATCAGCCCGGTTCCTCTTGACCTGGAGCCCAGTAGCAGCCTTACGGCTTGCAGATCCTTCTGGGCAGCCTCATCAGGCTGCACCCAGACCACGTGTGTCTCCGCATCATGCTACAAGGCACAAGAAGTCCCCGTCCCCACCACCACCAAACCATGCCTGTTCTCCCCTGTTGCTGCCACAGAATTAATGCTGCTTTAAATAAGAAGTTAAATTTAGCGCAGCGTGAGCTCAGCCACAAGTAGAGTGAATAACCCCCATTCATTCACCCAGCGCCTCGTGTTTCGGCACAGCCCCCCTTGTCCATTAAGCTGTTTGCTTACGTGAACATGTGCTCACCGGTATAAGCTCCCAGGCTGCAATATCTCTTTAACATAAGGGCCGTGGGGTAGGGCAGTAAGCATGCAAGTGCCCCAACATGTTTGTGGCTGCCCAGCAGAGATGTGTCGTAGTATCTCAGAGGCAAAGTCAACACATGGGCCTATAAATGGCATGAGATTTAAAGCACTCCACTTGACAGAAAAAAGAAAAAAAAATCAATAAATTATTATTCAATTAATATATAATAAAATTTTTCAATTAATTAATTGACTGCCTGTTAGTCCAAACCTGTTGCATAACACCCTATCTGTCACCAATTAAACTTTTATGTACTTAATCCTAATTTTTAAGGACAGTGGAAGTTACCATGTTAGCACAGAGATACTTCAGTGCTACAAAGCATCACCTGCCCTTCAGGTGAGCATTTCCTGCAGCACAGAAAGCTGTAGGCAGTGGTTAGATGGGCAGTTTTGAGCTCCTCAGAGCCTGCCCTTTGCACAGTTACGACTGGACACTGCCAACAGAGGGCTGCCTATAGGGAATGACTCTGCCACATACAGCAAGACTCTGCAATAACGTGAGTTGCTAACGCCTGGCTGAGGATGAGAAGCTTTAAACAGGAATGAAGTGAGCAAAGTGAAGGTTTTGACAGACGCAATGAGGAATTTGCACAAAGAGGGTGAAAGAACAGGAAAGGAAATTAAAAGAAAGAATTTCTTCCCTGGCTAGTTGTAAAGTTCAGTTTTACTTTCCAGTTCTGATTGTCAAGTGTTTGCAATGAGTTTTAAAATAGTTAAAATGCCAGTGGACTTTGTGGAGGACCTAGTGAACAAGTTCATGTTCAAGAATCATATGCAGAAAAAGGAGCTGTGACTTTTTTTTTTAGATAAACCCATCAGTGACAAGCTATTTTCTCAGCTGTCTTCTACGGACAGCAAACTTAATTCCCTTTTGATTTTGTACAGCACTTTTACTCCCAACTTGATGTCTTGATGTGGGGTCAGAGTCCAGGCACAAGTATCATCAGAAATCGGGGAGGAAGCAGATGTCATTTCCATCCACACAAGGCATCCTGGACATTGCTGTGTCAAGGGAAAGTGTTCAAGGGACTCCATCCCACACTACCATGGTGACATTCTCCTTCCTGTCCTACTCATGCCATTAGTCTCAGGACAGGGTCCTGTCATGCTGAAAGCCCAGTGCTCTCCTGCTCCCACCTGAACACCATCCTGCAAAACAGCCTCCTGCAGAGCAACCCAAATGACCTCCTCTTCTCAAATGCCTTGTTCCACCCATAGTGCCTTATTGTTTCCTTAAAGCATGCAATTTAAGTCATCAATGTACAAAAATACATGCCTCTGAGCACACATAATAGGCTAATTTTGCTACATACCTTGATCTGAAAAGCCTGTGCAAACTTCTACTATAATTGCCTACAGTATAACCATAGTGATATTAAAGCTGTAGCAAAACTGACTAATAAGAAAAAATGCACCCATTTGCAATAATAAACCTGGTGCTGGAGAATGAAGAGAACAGAAAGAACAGAATTAATTTCTGATATCTCTTTATTTTTTAAAATATTACACACAGGAGTTACACAGGTAAGGATAATGAGAAATGTAAATCTGTTTGGGATGTCATTCAAAGCCATCATTTCTGTAATGTGTAACAGAGAACAGATAATTATTGTATTCCCTTGGAGAGCCAAGACCAGAGACCTGAGTTCAGTACACAGTGTGATTGAGAACAGCTTCTCTAAAACAAATTTAATCATGTTGCAGGTAGTGTCTGATCAATTGTGGAATTTATGCTTTACCATGCATTTCAAATGCACTTTTTAAAGAAGAGGAGAGTATTGCTGTCTTGGGATGTCACTCTGGATGAAGCTGCATACATGCTGCATATGCTCTCAGGACACTTGGAGGTAGTGGGTACACCAAGCATACTGCAGATCTTCTTCTCTGTAGGGTTATTGTCCCATGCCACTGACTGCAAGGCTCCCTCTGCCATCAGTGGGAATGGGAACTTGAGTACCTAAATTAATTGGCTTTGGTTCAAATTCTTTCTCTGCATGAACATGTAAATCCAAACTAGAAACTGCAAAATATTTTTGCTTCCAAACAATTTTTTGATTAATATATTTCCTTTCTCTTCTACTCTCTCACAAGCCCACCACTTACTCCCATTCAAAATAATGTGAGTTTTGTCATAGCTATAAAAAAACAACCTACAAATCTCTGGAGCAGCACACTGTATAACATCCACTGAAGAAAGAAAAACTCTCAAACAAAGAGAGGAAAAAAAAAAAAAAAAGACTGTAAGAAAGCAAATCCTGAAAGCAATTCAGCTTCCAGCTTTCAGCAAGCTGAAAAATGTACAACAGGAGGGAGCTCTCAGGGTAATATCCAGCCATATGCCAAGGCAGCAGAAGGTCTGTCTACCATATAATCCTCAGAGGACATTGCCGTTTAGGCGCTAAGCCCTCCTGCTGGATCATGATGCAGAAACGATTATCATGTTTGGAGAGCATGCTGCAGAGAGCTTCTCAATGAGAGGATCTTGAAAAGATCTTTACCCTTACAACAGGGGAAGCATTTTCCATCCTGACCTACAGCCGCTAACTACCTCACTTTGAACACAGGCTTGCAATACAAAAGCTGGAATGCTGGGCAGGGAAAACCAGATTTTCCACTTTTATGATAGCAGGGCCATGCAGGGTGTACAGGGCCAGAACTGGTGTCAGAGAGAGAGGTTTGGCTGGCTAGAAAAGGGCTGCTCTCTGGTCCGTAAGTGGGTGCATCTGCTCGGACTAGCAGCTGGCACAGGTTTCACACCAATCTCTTTTTACTGCCTTTGTTTGGTGTAAGACACCTTTCACGTTAGGAGGAGGTGATGTTTTCCTCGCTGTATTTGTGCAGGACCTACACTGCTACCCACACCCAAGGCCTGATCCTGCCCTCTCTAAAGAGCATGGCCAAACCCATGCTGCCCAGAGCACTGTCTGAATTTGCACTCTGCTGCTCACCAGGCATCACCTCCTCGCCCTGATGTGATGTGCAGGGCAGAGAGAGCATCTCTGCCAGGTGACAAAGCCTAGCACAACTCAGCACTGAGGGCTGTGAGGTGGTCATGAAGTGGCAGCAGGAGCTATGCAAGAATCTCCGGTAATTATTGCAAATATTTGGAAAGAGGGGCCAGGAGTTCTTGTTTTGCTTTTCTTTTTGTGTCTTAGCATCCAGACCTTGGGAAACCTCTGACAAAATAGCATGATGACAGGACTGCTAAATGGGTAAGACAGCACTGGTCATTTTCTCCTCTCTGTGCAGGTATCCAAGCATTGGCTCAGCAATATTTTCAACATTTTGCAGCCCAAGGAGAGATCTTTTTCTTTCTTCCCACTGTCTAGGTTAGCTGTGAGCTCTTTTGCTTGAGTGAAACACACACAAGAGGTATGAAACTACTAAACTGTGCAGCCATGGCCACAGCCAGAATGCACTATGGTTGTTTAAAAATAAATAAATAAATGAAAAGAATATGTGGTCATGGCATAACAGAGATTAACTGACATTACAGGAAAGCAGGAGACACAGGCACATACTTTCCAGTTTTGGTCTTTGTGATGGTTGGTATAATCTTTTAAACTTACCTGCTCTTCCTGGGCAGGAGTTTGTTTTTTCTCTGGCAGTGATGTATGCACTATGATTGAGACAACTTTGAGAAGACAAATTATCTTTGGTGTTTTCAAGTGGGCTGAGGATCTTGTGTAACCACGGCAGTCTCACTTCTGCCCTGTGGATGGGCAGTCTGCAACACTTTTTGTATTGGAGGGTGAGCTCACATTTTGACATGTTTCCCTAGCTGCCAGGATGCCTCTGAAGGCCACAGATGGCACACATCACCCTGACTTAATTCTGTGCCATGTTTCTGCAGGAGAGGATGTTTTCTCACCCACAGGTACAGGTGTAACAGCCAGCATGACACCACACAGCCAGGTGGGTTTTGAGTACAGGGGCTGTGTTTCTCCCTGCTCTCAGCGCAGCGGGCACTGCACAGCAGAGGGAAATAAACACACCTGAGAGACCAGCCAGGTGCTAGGCTGGACCTTCAGGATTAATTTGTCCCTTAGTGCCCAATGGCTTTACTGTGGGAGCAGGTGGGAAGACCAGCTGCTATGCCTGAGATTAATTTTTGGGTGTGATCTTAGGAAAGATCAAATGACCCTCACTGCAGACTTCCCTCTTTTGGAGAAGAGGAGCTTTGGAGCTACTCAAAGGCTTGCTCATCTGTGTAACGTGACATACTGGTTCCTGCTGGTGGTCCTGCAGGCTCCTGGTTTCACTCTGTCTGCATTGTGTTTGCAAGTGTCAAAGAGAAGGTGGAAGTTAAAAGAAAGTGGACTGTAGTTTCAGAAATGCCTTTTTCTTCAAAAGGAAGTGAACATATGAAAATAAAATGCAAACAGAATCCAAAATAGAATTGATTTCTTCAATATATATTTTTTTCAGGTAGTAGTTGAAAACATTTACGGAAGGGAAGAAAAAGGTAACAGCAAAGAGCACAAACACAGGAGAACATGGAGAGAACTGCTAGGAAGGGAAGTGCCACCAGTGAGAGGTTGGTTTGCTTTGCCTGTGGAGCCCTGTGCTCCTGGAAATGCCTAACATGGGTCCTGAGCTAGCATGGCCAGCACAGCCACCAACCCAAAGAACCCCAGCCTTGTGGCTGGGAGATATCCCCATACTTTGTGATACATAGTCCACCTCAGGGCGGTATAGCCCACCCCAGGGTGGTGCAGTACATGGTTCTTGCTTGGAAGAGGAACAAGGTGTTTCTCCTCCCTCTAAAGTACAGCTTCGAGTGGTGCTGCCACTCAGGAGCTTTCAGGCCTGTCCTCATCCATCCAGGTGGGTGGATGTGGGAGACACCCTGGGCACACCCCTCAGACCTGCAGGGAGGCCACGGCCCTCTCATACATGCGTTCCAGGATGCGGTGGATGCTGGCAAAGCTCGGCCGGTCAGAGGGCAGCTTGCTCCAACAGAGGCGCATTAGGTTGTAGAGCTCCAGAGGGCAATTGTCTGGGCAGGAGAGGACGTTCCCATCCCTCACGTAGTAGATGACCTCCTCGTGAGCCATCCCGTAGTAGGGCTGCATGCCATAGGAGAAAATCTCCCACAGCACCACCCCGTAGGCCCACACATCAGACTCTGTAGTGTACCGGTTGTAGAAGATGGACTCAGGGGGCATCCAGCGGATGGGGATGGCATCATTCTCATTGGCTTTGTAGTAGTCAGCCGAATACATGTTCCTTGAGAGGCCAAAGTCAGCAATTTTGACTACCATGTTCTCCCCCACCAGGCAGTTCCTGGTGGCCAAGTCACGGTGGACAAACTTGCGCTCAGAGAGGTAGGCCATGCCCGCGGCCACCTGCTTGGCAATACAGAGCTGGCTGGTGCAGCACAGTGCCAGGGGGCTGGGGAGGCAGACCCGTGCCTCCAGGCCACTCTGCTGAGCCAGGCTGCAGAGGTTGCGGGGCGAGCGGTCGCGCAGGTACTCATTGAGATCCCCATAGGCCATGTACTCGAACAGCAGGCACATCGGTTTCCCAACAGCACACACACCTGCAACAAGAGAGACACACCCCACAGGTCATTCGGGGAGCAAAGAAGGTTCTGCTGTGGCAAGGCCAAAAAAAAAAAATATCCAAAAATACTCACACAAAGTAAATATTTTCAAGAATGCGTGTGGGGGCAAAGGGAAAGGTGAAGCATGCAAATACTGTCAAGTTGCATCAGGTCCCTTTGTGTCTTTAAAGCTCCTTCACGTGGGATCTAATGCTGAGCTCTGCTAAGAAGTCATGCAGCTGCCTGCTTTGTCTGGGCATCCAAGGAGGAGGATACATGTTTGGAGCTACGTTTAATTAAGAGCCTAAATCTGGTTAAACTGGCATTAACAGGAGCATTGTCTCTTCCCAGCTGCAACTGGAAGGACATACTTTCAAGAATAAATTTTATAGTTCCAATTACAGTATTTTTGTTTGTTTGTTTTAGTTATTGCATTTATACCAGTATGTGTGTAAAGGCTATACATATATAGTTAGACTTCAAGTGTAATCACAAAACAACATTTTCAGGGACATGTTCTAGAGTACATTGGGATGCCTAAAAAAAGACACTCCCACTCCATATTCTTCTGTTGTTGTTGTTTAGTTTGACTGATTGTTTGAAAACTGCTCACGCAAAAAATGTTGTTTGCTGAAATTACTTTTGGCATGACTGACACTGATATCTGAGGAAAAAGAAAAAAAAGTAAAATAAAAGGCAGACATCAGAAAGGAGAGATCTGCCACATCTAAGAGATGCAGAACCTAGTCCCACTGGTGGACACATGCTTGGTCCTACACCGGCCTTAATAAGGGCTATAATCAGACAAGGACCCCACTCCCACCATGCGGCAGGATTGATGTGACTCAGCTGCAGCATGCTAGCCTGTAGGAAGTGTTTGTCTTGCCTTTTCCAAAGTTTTCTAATGACCTACTCATGTTTTTCAGATCAGGTCTACCAATTACATGCACCTAATATATATGTTTTATATGAAAAATTTGAAACCAGAGCCTCTCTCTACTGCATTAGTATAATTGGTGTGTGCAAAGATCACCAGCTTAATAAACAAATTTCCAAACCCAACTTTTTAACCAGTTTTACTGACATAAAGTCAGTTTTAGGGGTAGGCAAAATTATTTGTGTCCCTGCTAGTAACTCACCAATTAGCAAAAGTCAGCATTTGAAGTGTATGTGTTTTGCTTCCTTTGGGCCATTCATTTAGTAATTGGTGATCCAACTTATTGCGAAATATGATGACCTAACACTTGAATCTTTGAGAAAAAACAGATGTCTGTTCCTAGCATGATAAAATTGGGATCTGACAAGCACGAGGAGCGTATGTGAGAGCTTTATCATCTAAACTGTGCTCAACATTGCAGCTCTTTTCCCCACACCCGCTCAATGTGAGACCAGTTTGTTCCTGTACATTTGCCCTTTCCTGACTTACAATTTGTTGACAATAAACACAATGTTTATTTGCATTTGGGGCATTTCCTGATGTTCTTTTCCACTTCCAAAGTACTTATATCAATCCAGCCTTCCTAAACCTGGGAGTTTTACATTTCCAAATTTTGTGGAGCTTCCTATTGAAATAAGTTAAGATCTCAGCTGCTTGTTGATAGGGATCAACCCTTTGAACCCCAAGTAGGAATGCCAGGTGAAGGTAGCTAGCAACATCCACTTCATTCAGAAACTGAAAATTCACTGAAATAAAATCTGGTCAGCAGCTTTCTTTACAGAGGAATGAACTATTAGCCAAGCTGTGGCACCAAGGCTTTCTAAAAAGCTCAGTAAACCAGAGTTTCCTTATAGCTGGAAGGGAGGGGAAGAAAGAGACTGTTTTTGTGGTTGGCTTTTCTGTTTTGTTTGCTTCACTTTGTTTTTTTTTTAATGCTGGTGAGTGTTCAGACATGACAATTGTAAGTGGGACCCATAAAACTAACAAGACATGCGCCTGTTTTTTTGTGGTTTGTTTTCTTTTTGGTTGTCTTTTTTTTTTTAATACCCACAAAATACATCACAGCTCCAGGAAGCTCATGTCTTCCCTGTAAGACATCTGCCCTGATGTTATGAAGCTGGAAGCAGAGCTACGCAGCAAGATGGTCAGCAGCATGCTCTAGCACAGGATGGAAAGGGTTTGTTACAATGCACCGTCCAGCAAAAGCAGAAGTGTCAGACCTACATTTTGAGACTTGTTCTGGTGGAGAATTTAGCAGAGTATGCAGCAGCTCACAGAAAAGCTCACCCCTTTTGCAAGAGGCATTTCCTCTTGCAGAAGAGACCACTTGCATTCAAGACTGGTCATGCATGTGTGTTTGCCCTTGTGCCCCTAGCAAAACCCCAGCATATTTGCAGGATGAGGTACCCCATACATAGGCACCTTGTTCAGATACCTAAAAGCTTGACAATGTTCGGGTTGTCAAATTCAGCCATGAGGGCTGCCTCCCTCTGGAAGTCGGCCTGCATGTCCGCGGATGCTTCCTCCTTCAGCATTTTCACTGCCACCATGGTGAAAGGCTCGTACGGCAGCAGCCCTGGGGCCCTGGGAGAGAGGAAAGCAAAGGTGAAAGGTGCATGTACACCAAATGCAGGCTCTGTTTCTGGTGCAAAATGATGGAGACAAAAAAAACAAGGTGGAAGCAATTGGCACTGACCGAAGGATTGATCTTACCAGGAGTGAAAAATAAGTGTATTTTATATGAAAATGTTGAAATAGCCTCCTTTCCCACACACAGCATGGTGGTGGCATTGGCATAGCTAGCTACTATCAGAGAATAAGTAGTAATTATAGTATGTTCCCCAGGTTTTGTAAGGAAAATTGCCTTTTGCCACTGTTCAGGAGGAGCAGGGTGGTTGGAGAGGTACACCTTTAATTTAGCAAGTTTTGAACCCGTTAGCTAATTTCAGCTGAATTTAACAGGGTGGAGCCAATGTCTAGCACTTAGTTATGCTCCTGCAAGTTTTGTGGAAACAGGTGATGAGACAGAAGAGAGAAAGCATATATGTGCCGTGTCTGAAGAACAAGCTCACACACCAGTACATGCTGGACACTGGTGAATCTTCAGCTTAAGAGACACAAATCTGGAAACAGAGCTTCCTGACTTGGAACAAACACAGACTCATTTTCTTTTCTTATCTGCAGGTCACTCTGCCCTCATCAAGTTTGATTAGGCAGGCTTGCCAAAGATGCAGGGGTAGCTGTCCCCAGAGCACAGCAACGTTCTGCGCTTCAGACACAGGTCAAACCTCAGACACACATTTTTTTGCCCACGCCTACTCTGCCCAGGGGTCCTTAAGCTGAGATGCACTCCTTAAAAGCAGACAGAGCCCATGGAGAGTGGCACCCAGTCATGTTCTATGCTCCTGCCTGGCTGCCCTCCCGCTGCTCAAATGCCAGGTTACTTTACTGCTCAGTAGTCCCAAGAGGAGGTTCCAATTTCCAAAGCAAACTTCCAGTTTCCTTGTCATCTACTCCAGACATATGTCACTTGCAACAGATGCGCTCAGATCCTATAAATGTCAAATGTCAGATGGTGGCAGGATGCCCATCTAGAGAGGAATTTCACAGGCAGCCAGATCGCAGCTGAAGGGCTTAGGTGAGGAGGTCCAGCATGCCGGGGTGGAGGAGCAGGCTCCACGTTTGTCTCCTACTGCCTCGGCTACAGCAAAATGTCCTCCTTTTTTCACCCTGTGCTGGCAGCAAGGTTCCAGTCTAGTAGGAGAGGAGATGTCTTCTCACGCATCCACTGCTGCCTAGCCTCACAGCCTGAGCAAGTCAGCAGCAATACCCTGAAGAAACCAGCAGAGTAATTAAAAGTAAAAAGAGGAGGGCATGTATCTCGTCCAAGCAGTCTCGTTGCAGATTCCCACTCATGACTGGCTAGCAGACCTAGCACAGTGCCAACAGCTTAATATTGCACACTTTGGATAGAGAAAATCACCCCGGGCCAAAGCCTGAAGTAGACCTATCTATCTGCTCTCTGCTGAAATCCTGTAGTGTAAACTAACCTAAATGCAACTCAGGTGAGATTAAGTTGCACGGAGCCTTTTGCTGGGCATTCAGGCCACAGCACGTAACTCTACCCTCAGCAACTCATGTTAATAACTCATGTTAACTCCGTCAGCCCAGTTCTGACAGATCTGGGGAAATCGTGCTGAGTGGGAAGACTCTGTGTACAGTCTTGGCAGAGAGCTGCTCAAGTTGAACAACTTGGTGCCCAAAAGACACAGTTAGCAGAATGGGATGGGCACACCTGATCAACAGAAAGCTGTGACTTCTGTAATTAAACAGGACAATTCAGACTCTGGGACAGAATGGGGAGTGTTTTCTAGAAAACTGGTAATTTTCTTCTAGAAATAGGAAGCATCAACAGAAATTACCTTGGGTTTCCTCTCTAGTGACTCCCCAAATGATTAGGTGAGATACCCCAGTTTGTGCACAGGATGGACAGCAGCTGTCCTCAGTCTCTTCACCGTCAATGTTATCTGTGCAACACTGGCAGCATTTTAGGTACCTGCAGTTTAAAGAACCAACAGGCAGGGCAAACAGAGATTCTGCCCACCAGTCTACCTACAGAGGATGCCTGATTTAGGTTTCCAGACAGACCTTCTTTCCAGAACAGTAACTGTGGAAAAAAAATTGAGGAGCAGATTGAATCTGTATTTGAGATTGTGTCCTGTCCCACATCTTCCTCATTATCACAGCTGGGCAGCTTGTTAGGCTGTTAATTGGTGCCATTAACAACTAATGAGGCTGATGGAGAACTACCTTTACCCTCTCCTTTGGAGGGAAATTGCTGGGGGGGTTGGGGGGGCAGACAGTATTCAGAATGGGCAGGGGACTGTTTCATTTGGTTTCTTTAACCAAATGAAACTTTATCTTCCTGAAAGTTTTTCAGCTACTTGAAAGAATATGAGGATACCTGTGATGGAGGAACTCCTGCCACCTCCATCTCTGGTCTCCTACCCACAGCTCTAGCCTGGCCCTTGGGGCAGCCTTGTCTCCTGCAGAGATGACAAGCTGACCCCCAAGCCTTTGCAGTGGGGGTCCACGAGCCTTTGGTGCTGCCGAAGACCCCATATCCAGGGCACTGGGCAACCCTGGCCCAGCTTAGTCTGGCACACACAGCTCCACCTCTGGGAGCAATATGCATGCTTATCTACATTTTTCTGCAGAGGACTGGTGCTCTGGAGGTGTGCAGATGTCAACATGGTCTTCCCAGAAGCAGAAGATCCTGAATTGGCCACCACAAACTGGTTAGGACAGACCTTAGCCAGGTCCATATCTCATTTTAAAGACATCTGTTGAGGTAACTGGCTACTTCCTCAACCCTTCCAGTGTGAATGAGCTCTAAGCGGACATGGCAGCCTTTCAGGAGGAGCTGGTAAATGATAGCCGGACACTTCCTGTCCTAACATGTTGCTTGACCCAGGAGTGAGTAAACACTGAATCAGGACTCACAGCAAGCCAACTGGCAAAGGCATCACTGGCACCCTGTGCAGAGCTGTGTTTACAGGAGAGGGAGAAACATGAGACCAGGAGAAGTAAAAAGGTTGCTAAACTTAGCCCGAGATGTCCATTTAACACATGTAGACAAGTACATTTTATCCATCTGTGACGGGAAGGCAAAGATTTGAGCTGGGATGGTGTCCATCACCTGGAGGGATGCGCAGCTGGTGCTACTGGACGTCAGCGCAGCAGTCTCTGCTGATCTGCCAGTGGTGCACAGGAATGTCGGTATGGAATTTTCCCCGAGAATATAATGCTTCAGAGTGGTTTCTGATTGAGATTTTAATAAAGATAAATAAGCCACTCAGAAACAGTATTTCTGGGACTCCTTCCCTGAGCCCCAGAAACCAAGTGTTTCTGAGGATATGGTACTCTGCGTGTTGCAAAAGCTGGCTAAGAACATTTTATTGCTTGCTTTTTTTTTCTTTTTCTTCTTTTCCTTTTTCTCCACATGGAAGCTCTCTACACCACTTTAACACTTGCTTAACCTGGCGCTTCAGTGACATTTTAATTCCATTCCAGAGGTCCTGCTCCAGGTTGGGGAGAGCCGCCTGCAGCTGAGAGCCGCCTGCAGCTGAGGAGGCTCCAGGCAGCACTGAGGCTATCTGGAGCTGTTGGTGCAAGCGATGCTCCACAGGAACGCTGCACTCAGTGGGATGCCCTGAGCACCAGGCATTGCACACCTGCACAAGCTCACCTGCACCAGCTGTGACTCAGTCACTGCAACTTTGCTCTCGACTCAAGTTCAGATGCGTTTGGCTCAGCCATCCAGGCTAACAATCAATCACAGGCTAATCATCTGTGATTTTCCCACTCTGCACCCTTTAAACTTTGTTATTTTTAGCTCCCTCTATATTAAATAAAAGTACACCTGCATTTCTTCCACATCCCATCATTAGGAAAAAAAATGTGTCACACCTATTGAAATGGTTTCCCTATTCTACCAGCATTTTAACCTGCCCATAACTAATTTCCCAGTGGATACATCCACAGCATAACTATAAAAGTTGAAAGTATCTGCACTTATGGCTGCTTTTTGCATGGAGAGTCCTTCGGTTTTGAAGTCACTGGGAGCAGTTCTCCAGGCAGGCCATGGTGGAATTTTTCGTCATCACACACTACTCCAGATACAGTGATAAAATCAGCTACATCCCAGACTAATTAACTGTAAAGGACTAAGAAAACCCATCCCGAGCAAAATGGAATGGTACTCCATCCACCTTCTTTCAGGAGTCTGGGCTGGGATTTTCCAAGAAGAGGAGACTGGCCAAATGCTGTCCTGCAGGCATTGCAGACTGTCAAGGGTAACAAGATGCCTTCCATCCACCCCAATCTAAGCAAGTTTGGGTTCATCTCTGGGTTCTCAATTAAATGCTTTTCACATGTGAATAAGAACATGACCTCACCTCCTAGGAGATTTAACAGAATCTATGGCTCATCTAATGCCTTAAATTTAAACACGCAACAATGGTTGTGATTTCCAAGAATAAAGTCTGAGTAAGCAAAGGGAACACACACACACACACACAAAGGATGTTGGCTTAAGTACGTTGGGTTTTTAGGGGATTTTTGGTTTGGTTTGGTTTGGTTTTGCCACTAAATCAAACGTAAACTGGGTCAGGACCTAACTGCAGCATGACACATTGCCCTCTGTGGTAACTACTGGCCACTGTTGAGTTTTTAAGGGAGGACACCACACACTGACAATTTGCACATACTGGGAAATGCAAGCATTTCACAATAAGTCACAAGTCACATGCAATACTCTTAGAAAAAAAAAAAAAAAAAAAGGATGACAAATTTAGCTAAGCTATCACACCAGACTTAGGTATGTGAGTTTGACACAGTATCTACTAGAGAAGAACAGGAGACGCATTCTTGTCAAAAGTTTAACAGATATGAGTGAAAAGCAGTTATTCACACAATTATTCAACTCTGTTTAACTGTTGGGCCCTTCTACCAATTTTGGTTTGAGTAAATGAACAAAGGATTTCTGTGTCTAGACAAATGGATGCCCAACTGCCGATTTTTCCCAGATACCTCCAGATAGAGAGGACTCACACATGGACTGCTTACCTTGCTTGGAAGACTCTCCCAAATGCTCCTTCCCCAATATCTCTGACGTATTCAATATTGTTCCTGGGATACTCCAGGCTGAGCAGTTTCGGATTAAGGAGAAGAGGCATCCGCTGGTACATGGGGTTGGGGTGCAGCCGGTCCAGGAGGAGTTCAGAGGGCAGAGTGGTGAGCGTTGGTGTTTCTGACTCTCTGAAACAATGGAGCAGTTGTTGGTCAGAATATGCATGGCCCCTGACCAGGAGATCAACATCTGCACCTCTGGGGCTGGTTTCTTCCAGGATGGAAAAAGAATGTATGGCAGGGCTGCTGAAAGAGCCTTGCAGCAGGGTCTCATGTCATTTCCCCAAAACAGCCACCAGGCCACCTTCTGCTCTGACACAGGAACTCCTCAGAGCCTGCACTGGTGCAGCCACAGACATAGGGAGGGCTTCTCCCTCCAGCAGGCGTTTGCAGGACTGTGCTCTCAGAAGCAGGCAAGCCATGTTTCAAAGCAGCATTTGTTGCCTTGAATTAAGTCCTTAGTTTTACCTTTTTTTGTTTTTCCATTGTTTGCGTCGACGGCAGCAAACAAGCATGACAATGCTGAGGATCACAATAAGGGCAAAGCTGGAGATGATCGAGATGATAACAGTCATGGAGTATGTAGGGGACAAGGATGGAGGAGGGGGGAGGTTTGGAATCTCTCCATTTGGTTTTCTTGTTCCTAGTGATAAGGATGCTGTAATGTAAACAAAATCAGAAAATTACAACGCTTTTATAGGGTTGGGCTTTCCCTCAAGAAGTACTTGTGGAGTCCTACTGACATTTCAGATACAACAGTATGACTGTATGAGAGGATCATACAAGGAACTTTGGTTTACAGGAAGCAAAACACATTTCTGCTTACCAGATGTTAAAGTCTAGGACCTAATAAAGACCTAGATACAGTTCCCATAGAGCTGGGAACCCAGTTTTGATAAGGAATCAGTTAGAAAGAATTATAGGTGGGAGATTCACTGGTGGTCTCAGTGTTCAAATAAGCTAAACTCTGTATTAGGAAGGAGCAAAGGTCCTCAATGTGAGCCACAATATATCACATGTCCTAGAACGAATCTGCAGAAAGGAATGTAAGACCAAGGCAAGTACCATGATACTTTCCTGGATACCTTGCTTCCAACAACTTGCATCTCACAGTCTTTATGGGTCAAATACAGTAAACTAGTGTAAAACACATTTATCTCTATTTTTTTTTTTTTTGGGGGTGGTGGGGGGCAGGAAATTAAGTAACCCCTTTCCAAGTACTTTTTGAGCCACTCTAGAAAATGTTAATCTGTACGTGCATACATACAGTGATTGAGAACAGAAAGAAATTTAATCTTTGGTTTTTAAGGCCAGTGAAACATATACTGACTTGCATTCCTCTATGCCCACAGTGCCTGTATTCCCTCTGCAAGTGGAATTCTCTTGTTTCCAAGCCCTGAGATGCTAAAACTTGATGAAAAATTAAAAATTTGTAGCTTTGATGAAATATTTTTCAATACACCCTTTGAAAAAAAAATAATAGCAAGGCTTAATTTCAACTCCACAAAGCAAAAATGTTTCCATCTTCTTCAGATTTGTTTTTAGATAGAACTGTTCTTTATTATTGAAAAAAATATCACCAGAAGCAAAACAACTTCAGAAAGTATGCCATAAGACCTACTTTCTCCTCAGACCACAGTGTGGACAACTCATTCATCATAATACCACAGGAAATTTGATTTCATCTTTTGGTCTTACTATAATCTGGAGCAAGGTGCTCAGTATGCCTGTCCACATTTTCCCATAATTAAAGTGTTTATTGCACATTCATATTAAAGATGTTGAGTGAGTGCACTACGAGAAGAACCGGTGCTGGCTGAATCCAGCAGACAAAATGGATTGGTGGAACTGCAAGAGCCACAAGATAATGCTCAGGAAGCAAATACCTTACATGGTCCCAAAGCAAACACAGTGACAGAAATCATAAATTGCATTCACCTACCATCTCCACAGGGAGACACACTGCAGTATTCCCAAGTCACAGATGGGTCTTTTGTGTAGCACCAGGGACGCTCGTTTTCACCTCCTGGGTTGCGGCAGTAATTCTCGGCATCAGAAAGCTCAGGGAAGACCTGAGGAGTCCTTCTGTGCAAGTGGGGAGCCTTGGAGCAGGAAACAGATTGGATTAGTGTTTGAGTAGAATTTTTGCTGCTGGTATTAACAAAATGAAACAAAACAAAGGAAAAATTGGGAAGGAAGGAAGGAAGGAAGGAAGGGAGGAAGGGAGGAAGGGAGGGAGGAAGGGAGGGAGGGAGGGAGGGAGGGAGGGAGGGAGGAAGGAAGGAAGGGAGGAAGG
>NC_048926.1:74847518-74877269 GCF_011077185.1 Oxyura jamaicensis | reverse complement strand
AAAAAAAAAAAAAAAAAAAAAAAAAAAGTGGGGACAAGGCATCTCAGACCATGCCCTGCAGCAGGGACTGACAAGAGTAAAGGTCATGTCCTTAGAAAAGAGCCGAGACAATTAGCAGCAGATCTGAGGCACGCAAAAGGACCAGATGACAGTCAGGGAACAGCTTAGCCTTCTGTTCACACCGAAATGAATTTTGAGCTCAGTACATAGGATTACATCTGGTGAAGCTACCCACAGCACTGGGGTGTCAGCAGTGGTCTGTGGCCATCAAGGCCCTTTGAGGGGCCTGCAGAGGGCCCATCACCTCGCAGTGGGTGTTCAGGTACAGACTGCACCTCCGAGCACGTGTGAAAACCACATGCTGAAGGGAACTGAAGAACTGAAGCAGCAGATCAGCATAAAATACTGTCATTCATAACAGAATGTGCAGTTCACTTTACATACACAAGGCCTGCTCTGGCTGCAGAAAAAAAAAAAAAAAAAAAAAAAAAAAAAAAAAAAAGCAGGAGGTCTTGAGAAGATTTTCAGTCCCAGAATAAGTTCCCAAGACATAAATGGACACACCACCTCTCCCCACAGGAGAATTTAATGAGTATTGGTATAGCCCAGGAAGCAGGAGGGACAACAGAGGAGATGCAGCCTTACACACATCACATGTGCTAGCTATTCATGTAGAAGCTCTGCTGACCATGGACGAGCGTTCTGGTGATGGCATGCATTAGGGTTCACTTATTAGGTGCTGCATTATTAACCTTATTAGATAAATTAGTAAGTCAGCAAACACTGTCATCATAACTTTTCTTCTATTGCATTAAGCTCACAGCTCAGGAAAAAAATAAAAATAAATAAATAAAAGGAGGAAACCTGACTTGTTCTAAAACTAAAGTATTTTAAGCAAATGTTTTTCCACTTCACGAAAGATTTGTATAAGGTTTGACCTTAGTTTAAGATAAAAATTGTGCATTTTAACTTATCCAAGTAGATTGTTCTATTTCTCCTGTAGGACAAATGTAGATGATTAGTTTTTTGCAGGGCTGCTTTAATGAGATATTCACTTAGAGCACCTGAGCACCCTGGTAAGCACCAGTGTAAAGAGCAATTACAGAACAAATCCAAACACATCATGATGCTTGCCTGCTCTTTTCTTCTTGCATCACCCACTCCACACATTTTTGCTGTTATGTGACTTTTTCAGACCCTTAACGTGCTTTCTGCACATTCACCAGGCGCTAAGCTGTACCCATGGGTAGGCAGAAAAACAGCCATGACTGATGTTTGCTCCTAGTGGGTGAGCTCAAACATGGATCAAGCATCTTGTAGCCTGAGGTGTGGAAGCTCCTCAGCTTAGGCATGGTCATGGACTCCATGAGCACACTTGACCCATCACAAGTACAAGGTAAAATGCTCTAACTTGAACTTCTTTGGCTGACACGTAAGCTACCATATTATCACTTACACTTGCAACAAGCTCACAGTATATGTGGCCAGCAGCATGGCAGAGGTTAAGCTGCCTTAAAAGACAGTTGTGTGCCTGAGCTCAAAATTTTAAATACCTCACATTCAAAGGTAAGGAAAGCAATACCTGAAAACCTGTCTTGTGACTGAGCTAGTAGCCAATATGAAAAACATATTTTGCATGGTCTGAACCAAACATCACACCTTTGAGGAGAGATGTGGAGAGTTTTAAGGACAAAGGCAACCCCAAGGAAACATTCCTGTGCCCCTGAGGGGCTAGAAAATGCAGATGCTCTCATAATGGTCTTGTAACTTGGCTGGCAAGATAGAAAACAGGTTGGTTCATTCTCCTCAAAGCTTTGTGCATCTAGCAGGGCCTCTGAGGCAAAAACAGGGGACTATCTCAGTAAATTGGTACCATTATGCTTCCTCAATTCATGACTGTGCAGTACACATCTTCACAACTGCCACCCTGGGGACATCCTGTGGAAACTGAACAAAAAGGTGACACATTTACACGAGGCACTGAGGACTAGTGAGCATCCAAGAGGGGGCTGAAAACACCTCATGAATGCACCACACTGCTGGCACCCCTTGCTCGTGCTCTATCCCTCAGGGAGGGTAAGGGGCTACTAGAAGTCTTAGTGAGGGACAGCTGCATCTCACGGGTGGTTTTGGGGGGGTCACATGAGAAATGGATGGGCTTTAGGGACAGCTGAAGGGGAGTTCTGGGGCCATTTGGGGAACAAGGGAGGGGAAGGTACTACCTAAACAGCACCATCCCTATCTAATCATTTTCAAAAATTACCAGTCCATGTTCTCCCTCTCCCTAAATTATGTACAGCTGGAAAGGTGTTTCCCCTTGCCTTGGATGTGAAAGCTCATACATCCTCTGTTAACAACCCAAATACAGCCAGCAAGGACCAGAGCAAAACGCAGAAGCGCTGTGCAAGCTGCATCCTCCACAGAAATGCCATGCTCAGCCTCCAGAACCACAGATCCTGGAGAAGTCTACTTACTGGTTATATTCTCCTTCTTAAAATCTGTAAAAAGACAAGAGAAGACATGAGGAAGGGTAGCAATACAGCAGGGTGCCAACTTGGGAGTGTGGCTGTGGGAACACGCCAGAGCACGGGTGCAGGCAGGACGGTGCCCATTTCGCAGCCTTTGCTTCTGCTGCATCCTGCCCCCCATCACCAAGAAAGCAGCTCTGCAAATGATGGGCAGCACACAACCTCTTACCAAAGAAAGGGATGTGGGTGCAGGCACTGGGGTCCTGGTGTAGGCTGGGGAGCCTGTTGCACTCTGGAAGAGCGAGCAGCATCAGCCCCGGCTTGTATATCCCCCTCTGAGAGTTTTCCTCCATTGAGAGCCATTCCTTAAAGCAGTAGAGATCCTTTACAGCAAGGCAATTCTCTCTACATCATTTTGCAAAAAACAGTGAAATACAGGGGTCAGTGGCTTGATAGCTGCTGCTGCACTTAACAGTGATGTGCAGGGGTTATGCAAGCTGACAGAAAACCATTAATGGGGCTACACTTCTCTAAGCCAGTCTGGCTCATAAACCGTAAAGGAAACTGCATAAAATGTAACAGCTTCCTCTAGGAAACCCACAAAGCTACATTTTTAATGAAGCAGGTTTATGCTCAAGACACAACACACATCGCTGTCTGTGAGTTCACTCCCATCTTTTCCTACATATTCACTGCCATCTTCTAATCATAACATGTCTGGGAGTTATCTTTGCATTTTTGGTACATTCTAAAAATCTTACCTGTTTTCCATAAATATTACATAAATGTACCATCCATACAAAGCAGGTGAGCAAAAAATCTTAACCTTTTCTAAGCTAAATATTTACCTACATTTTTAAACTCACAGAATCACCAGTGCAATTTTCTTCTTTTCTCCATAGACACCTTTCTCTCCTTTTTTTTAATCTGCTAACTATCTGCAGCAAAACCTTTACAGTCCCTGATGAAATAAGAAACCAAACTGCCTCCTACCTAATGTATTGCCTCCCTAACAATGTGAAACATTCACTGTCAAGAGGTGCTGTGGATGTTTAAACGTTCTTTAGATCTGAAGCTGTTTTGTGAAGAAGGCCTAAACAGAAATATCTGCTCTGGAAAATAAAAAATAAAAAATGAAACTGTAGCATACTGGAAACTTTGAGTGTTTGCTATATTTGGTAACTTGTCAGTGATTCATTTATTTCATTCATTCATTCATTTATATCATTCATTTTTGAGAGCCTGAGTTGCAAAACCAGCTTTGAGGTCATGTGCAGAGATGATTTTTGCTGCATTCAGCAGAAGTCCTTTGAGGATGCATCTCCTTTCTGACCACCACAGAGCAACACAGTAATGCAGGAAAACACTCCTGGCATCCGTTGTGAAGCCTTTAGCCAATTTCACCACCTGGTGGGCTGATGCAATCTCTTTACTTGTCGTCTACCAACAGCTTTGGAAAGTGCAGATGGCCATGAGCTTCAGTGATGACCACCAATACTGAAAATCTTCTGCAGCACCTGAAGGATGGAGACCACCAAGATTTTTACCAGAGCAGCAGCTTTTTCGCAGTGGCAATGAATGCCCTCCATAGCAGCAGGCTGAAGCTGTTGAAGGCTCAGCTGCCCTGCTCATGGTTTTAGTCTATGCTGGTTTGCTCCTTCCTCACTTCCATGAGAGCCAGAATGTATACAGATGGCGTAATATTTTAATTTTACATTAAACAACATGTAGAACAGGAATGACTTTCTGAAGGAAGAAATGCTTAGCTAGGGAAATGGAAAATCCTTGTCTCCGGGGCACTGTCTGACTCTTGGGAGACCTGGATTGCATTAGCTGCCTTCACTCCCAGAGCCTGAGCATCCTTGAATATGCCCCATATTCAGTGTGTAACTGCAAAAAGCCAGAAACCATTCCTCTGCAAGCTACTGCATTAAAGACAGGTTGTCTTCACCCGCCAGCCACCGCTGCTGGTAGGAGAGCATGGCAAGGCTGCCGGAGGGAGGGACAGTCAGTCTCCTGCAGCCGAGGTCATCCATTGTTATAGCACTTAATCCCCAGCAGTAAGAGCTTGGTGAGATCATATGCAAAGATTGCTTCAGAGTATTATTAGAAATTAAATGTAAGTGGCAGAGAGACAAAGATCAGGAGCAGCCGAGGAGGACAGGTGGGCCCACAGCCCACAGAGCACTGTTGAAGAGGAGATGGGGGTACACAGACCTAAGGGAAGAGTTTTCCAACACAAGACTCTTCCCTGGAGCTGGACACTTCATATCAGCAGTGGTCAGAAGAGAAACAGAGGGATTCCCTCCTGCTATCATAAAAGCAGTCTGTGTTAAAAGCCAGAAGCAATCAAGAATTATGAGATGAGACATCACTTTCCCTTAAAAACCAGAAAACTCTAATTCTAATCAAATCACATCTTAACTTATGTGAAGTTTTCCCCGTGTTCTTCTCTTCCATTTCACTTTATCTTGTTTTGCCCACTAATTATTTTTGTAAAAGTTTTGCACCACTTGTTTGTCAGCTTTTGTTCTAGCTAACCAGCTTCCAAACCAAAATTTCATGGGAGAGAAGAAATGTTACAGTGAATAAGTAAAAAAGACAAAAACACATGGAAACATAACAAGGGAAGTCTGTCCCTGAAAAAACAGGAGATTTCTACAGCCTCTGGGATAATTAAATTCTTACTCATGAAGCATTTCAGCTGAAAACTAGTGTTGTCTAGCCAGTTTCAGCAGAGAGGTATAAAGCTGTCAGTAGAAAGCAGATAAGATAATTGGAAAGCAACCAAGACTGTGCAAAATGTGTTCAAGAGCCCCCTAGGGTATCAACTGTCCAGTTATATGCCTGAGTTATCAAATCGAGCATGGGGCTAGGCTTGGGATGATGAGTTCTGGGGACAGGAAACTGGAAGGACACCATCCCAGGGATCTTGTGAAAAAAAGACACATTTAAATACATGGTAAAATCACTGGGAAAAATTGTTAAAGGAAAAAGAAAATGGATGTATCTGCAGATTGGCTCATGGATTTGAAGGATGTTGCCAGACTGGTCCATTAGGATTTAGGCATATTTGCAAAGGCTTTGCCTGCTAGCTAAATGTCCTACATGAGTGCAGAGAGCACGATGATTTATACCACTCAGAAGGGCCCAGGGAGAGCAGATCTCCATTCACAAATCCAGTTATGGTCCTGCAGGTCCACTTGTGAGCAGGGGGAAAATGAAGCCAGCACCATATCCAGCCCTCACTGATATGTCTTGTGGAGCACTGTGCAAAGTCTTTCTCTGATAAATGGGCCATGCATGTGTGGCTGAGATATAAATACTGTCACACGTCTTGAAAATAGGCAGAGAGACGGTGCGCTAAAGGGCACAATGACAAAGAGCAGCACATCAAGGCAGTGGGGAGGAGCCTGCCAACAAAAGGCAAGTTTCAGCACTTGTCTGCAGGATTATTTGTGGGTATTTGCACACACACTTCTTTCTCAGGATATATGCCACAGATGCGCTGGCTGAGCAATACTGAACAGCACAGGCTCCAGTGAATTGGAGAACCCAACTCACTGTCAGGCTTTGCACTGGGGTTTTCCACTGTGCCTTTGTTTCAGAGCTATGGAAGGAGGATTGATTTGAAAGGCTGTGATTGTGAAGACAACATGCTGTTGACTGTCCTAAAAAGCCCCTGCATAACTGGAAAAATAATTTCCAGTAGACTACAACTGGCCCACATTCAGCTGGTGTATCACTGCCTGTGTTCTTGCCATTTCTGCAGACAGGACAATCATTTCATTCAAGACACCAGAATTGGGGCTTCTCCCCCAGTAAAGCCTGATCTGAATAATCTGTTTCAGGATTATGATTTCAGAAAAAGAAAGCATCACCCCAGAAGGTCTACAGGGGGCTGTCTTCTGCAAGGAGCACCAGGTAGTCCTCGTTCCATCACAGGGAGCACCAGCAGATCCTCAGCCGGAGTCAGGGTGCAATGCAGTTATGTATACTTAGCGCTCACAGAAAGATGAACAGCAGGGGCTCCAGAGTGCTGAAAAGACCTGTTGGAAGAGCTTGGAGAAAACTGGCTTATTCCAGGCTGAGAAGCTAGGGAAGGCTTCATAAAATCTTGCTGCATAGAGGAGTGATGAAGCTCTTCTCAGCAGACACGGAGGAGGACACGAAGGAGGGTGCGATGAGGGAGGGCTGCCTGGTGGGTTCCACGGCCCCTGTGCCTGGGACATGCCGCACAGGCACCTGTCAGCTGGGGATTAGCTGCAGCACGGGATGATTTGCTCCCTGCCAGCCCTGTTTGGCTGCACATTGCTCTGGCTACGCGAGGACATGTGTGCCAGTGGGGAGGTTTTGTTCAGCAGGTGCAGTTACGCTGGCAGTGTATCCAGTGCATCTTTTTCTGTTCCATCATTGCGGTGGTGGGAAGTGCTGAATGATTAGTGTCCTACCTTGGCCACATCAGCTACATGTTCTGTGCCTATATTTAGTCAAAATTCCAAATAAGCAATGACTTTCTGATAGCAGCAATGAGTACAAACTAGCCTAACAAGATTTAACCAATAACAATGTGTTAATTACTTATATCAATCACGTCATTCAAAGGGATATTTCTTTTCAATACCTGCCACCAAAAGCCTGATACAACACAGATCCCTGGGCCTAAAAGCCACTCTGAACCACACCGATGAGCACAAGGAGAGCTATGTCAGGTCCAAGGCGTGTGTACAGAGGGGAAAGGAAAAGAAAAACCCATGCAAGTCCAGGGAGCCCATTTCCCCACAGTGCTACGGCAAAGCTAGGTAAACTCTCACCACTCCCAGCCTCAGATGCATCCATCCCCGCAAAACAAAAGTGAAAGAGGAATATTTCTTGTTTCTTTACCTGCACACGGGCTTGGGGGCTGGCCCAGCTCCCGAGGGCTTGCACTCCTGGAAGATGTAGTTACACAGCAGGGACTCAGCGGCTGGTTGGCAGAAGGAACTCACCATTTTCAGCTCAGTCCAGGCAGTGTGCACAAGCAGCTCTTGGGTCTCCTCAGGGTCAGCATAGGAGGAGTTGAAGAAAACAAGAGCGTTGCTCGCCAGGATGGCACTGCACACCTCACCTCTGTATGTGCTGCAGTAGCCTGTATCGCCCTTGTACAACTTGCTGTCGGGAACAAGAGCAAACACACGGGGTAAACCTGCAGCCTTGCACGGCTGCAGGAGTGGGCATCAGGTACCCAGATGTAAGACTGAAGGCAAGGAGAAGTGGGTGTGCAGATACAGGAGCTGAAAAGAGCTAACACCATCCCAGCATGGGGCTGCTGCAGAGAGCCACAGCGTAAGCAGGGACAGGAGCACTTCAAAGTAGTTCAGAGCACAGCAGACTCAGCTCCTTCTGGGGCAGTTCATTTATTCTCCCTGTGCTTTCTGCATGCAGTGTGGTGTGGCTGTCATTCCTCCTCCACCAGAATGGGGATTAGTTCCCAGCATGGGGTCAAAGGATGCACTCCAGCCCCGGGGAGCACTGCCCCTGGGGCACACCTGGGAAAAATGCTCCTCCCGTCCCATAAGCATGCAGGAGGAGCTGGGGATGCAGCTGTCCCCATTGCTCAGCCCACCAGCATAACTGGGGTCAGGGAGTTCAATTCTCAGTGCACCAACCATTTGGAGCACCCAGCAGAGCTATTTGTATCCTTGCCTTTTACTGCTCTGGCCAAATAATCCCCCATTGTCAATGCCCTGGGGGGTTTTCACTGTTTTTCTTAGGAAACTTGGACTTAAATGGGCAAGGGAATTCAGAGGATGCCCAAGTTTCTGCTTTGCAGATGCTGCACTCAGCAGGTAACACTCTCTGGCCCCAATTTAGCTGCACTGCTTTAAGGTCAATTGATTTTTTTTTATTCCTTTTCTTAGCTGTTCACCATTTTGGCACTGGGCAGCTTCCCTGCTGGTCCCACGCTGCCTGTGGTGCCCACCTCAGCAGAGGTCGCATCCTGCACACTGCCCGTTGTGCCTCCTGTGCAAGACGTGTCCTTGCCACACCCCGAGAGCCACAAGGGTGCACAGGCACACATGGGACAGCTGTGCTGCTGGCTTCGGTGGGCTGCAGGATGCTGATGTTACCAGCACACCAGTGCTGGCATCGTGTTTCCTTGCTTTTTTACAATCCTCAGAGTGATATGGGTGGGAGAAGTAGCACTAAGATGTTTCTCACAAGGCCTGACAACAGAAAGGGGATTTTGTGTAACAGCTGTCAAGAACAACTGCAAGAGAGGAGCATCAGAGCACTGCACCCACGCCCATCACATGGACATGGGTGATGGCGCAATGCCTAGGTCTGCAGTCATTGCCGGAGTCACAAAATCCCTTCCAAACACCCTGCACTGATCTCTGATCTCGCACGCCCCTCTGAAGGAGGTGAGCCCTCACAGGCAGCCCATGCCAGCAGCACAGCAGAGCCATTTGCTCAGATTTCCTTAAGCTCTGCTCTTTGCTCTGAGCACCACCAGGTTCAGGCGAGCCCTCACATTTTCCTCCCAGACTGATCTGCCCGTGCCACATGCAGAAATATGCTAGGGCTCCAAAAATAGAAAGCCAGACTAATTGTTCAGCACTCCAGAAAATATTTGGCAAAAGCGCACCTCTAATCACGGACAAGTAGCTTTACCCATCCACAACTTTGCTTCAAACAAATACCTAAACCTCTCTTGCCCTAATATTGTGATCTCTGTACCAAAATACATTTATTGGCTCTGTGCAGACAGGAGCTTAACTTGCTCCTGTAAATTTATAAGGTTGATGAATCCTGACTGTGAACAGAATTCACCCCAGCGTATTCTGCCCGTATTTTAAGCAATCTACTGATATGTGGTCCACTACTGGCTTGGCACAGAGGCAACCTTATCTCACAGGCCTGGGCTCTGTGCATGCCTATATAAAGAGCTCAGTACAGCCTTCCAGTGAGCCTCATGTTTGGCATCCAGAAACCCCCTCCCTTTATTTGAGCAAAATTCACCAAATACCCTTGTTTCATCATCATTCCCCTCCCCAGCCCACAGAAAACCCCCAGGGATCCACACAAACCATCCTTACCTCCACTCTGCCAGGGAGGCACCGGATCCAGCAATGGTGACGAGCCAGGAGAAAGAAGAAATGGCAAAGACATCAGTGACATGTCATTGCACCCTCTGTGGTACCTAAAATTTCCATGGCAGGAAATCTGCCTGAGAGCTGTAAGCTGTCTGGAAAGGGTGCAGCTCACTTGTTTTGCCTCTTCTTTTAGGAAAGAAGAGAAAGGCAGTGGGGAAAGGAGGTGAGGAGGTGCGCCACTGACTGCAGGCCTTGCTGAGGCAGGTTCCTGAACCCTAAGCCCATACCTTCACCTCATCCCTTGGGCCCTACATAACTGGGAGATCACGTCCTGTGTTTAGTGGGATACCACATGGGGCCAGGTGGCTGGGACTTCTCCCCCTGCTTATCTCCATCAGGAAATGTCCCACCAGCAGAGGTTGCCTGGGCATGGCAGCTGTGTGGGCCACATGGGACCACGGGGCAGCAGGAGGGATGCAACCCCCTGAGGAGATAACGATCCCTTGGGAAAGCTATTTTCACCTTGCTGTTAGGCGACACCGATGCTGGGCCGCAGCCATGGCTTCCTCCACATGGATGGGCTTACTGAGTGCTTCTGGGACACGGGGTACAAGACGGCACCAAGCACTCAGGAAGCGACAGCTGTGCCAGTCTCCCGGGTGTAAGAATATATGAGGAAATAGCCCGGTGGGGGAGGAACTGGTACTCAGATTTAGCCCCCTGAGAGCCATTAGCTCAGCAAGTCGTACCCTCCACCTCCACCTCCCACCCCTCTGCTTACCCCCAGCAGGAGAGACATGGCTGTGGGAAAGCAGTGAAGGACCCCCACCCTCCCAGCATACCTGAAATGCTGATGGTTGCGGCAGCTTTCGCAGCACCGAAGGTTTTGCTGTGTTTGTTGGTGGCGAGGCAAGTGAACAGGCCAGGTCGGGTAACGTACACCTGCAGCCTGGAGTCAACCACTCTGTCCTTGATGCTTTCCACTATAGACCCTGCAGAAACCTAAGAGAGTAGGAAACGCAGTGGCATTTCCCACAAAGGCAAACAAACAAACCAAGCAAAAACCTAAGAGACCCACCCCCAGACACTGAGGTTGGCTGAGGAAGATGTAGCTAGCAGATGAAAGTGGCAGAGAGCTGAACCTGAAGGCACTATTTTGCTGCTTTCATAGCTTTTGCAGACAAAAACAAATGTTAAAGACCTCACCTAGTCCATGCTTCAACAATACTTTTGCAATTAATTTTCAGTTCCGAAGGTCTCAGATTTTTGTGGCTAGTTACTGCAGAATCTCTACCAGCAGATTGTTTGCCTACACATGCCTTAGCATGGAAGGGCACAACATGGCTTCGTGGGCCCATGCCTGGCTATACAGACGGAGAGAAGAAAATAGTCTTGAAGATGTTGATTCTGGATTAACGCAACCACTGCCACACCTCCAGAGCAATGGTGAGCCTGGTGAACCAAGCAAATGATCTGTTTCCCACACTTCAGCAGATAACCAATAGTTTTTCTTATCTCACACCTGGAAATGTGGAATGGGCTGCAGATGTGGCAACATTGGCCAACTCTTTTCCAAGGTGAAACAGCTTGGAGCCTGCTGACTTTGGCTAGTCAGACTTAGTATTATCCTTAGGTCCTTTTTGCTCATTTGGCACTAATTATATCAGATGACATGGTACACAAGGACTCTGCCTTGCAAAGGCAGTAGCGCCAAGCAGCATTTCCTGCTCTATTCTTCACACCAGTAGGAAGCAGGTGTAACCGAAGGGAGATGTGGTCATCCATGGATCCTGCTGGTGCAACTTGGCCCTAAGGACAGCGTGTCACTGGATCCATTCTAGCAAAGCGCTCTACTGACACAACTAGCTGAGAGATGAGACAGATTAATCTGACCTTCATGGAAGCTAGCAGAAATTATTTCAATGGGTTGTGTATCTGCTTCCAAAGATATTAGTGGTGATAACTGAAAAGCAAGAAAGGATATATCAGTGTTGTGTCATGTCTTTAGGAAAGATATTGGTTTGTCTCCAAAAAAATACATATTAATATATAATGTATTTGTTCTGCCTCACTCAAGCTTCACTCAAAGGTGTGGTGAGGGAACATGCATGGGAAGAAATCCCTTAATCAACAGACAAACATCTTTGTTGTAAATAGTGCAGAGATAAGTGGTGTGCTGGTCACCGTGTAAATGCAGGGACCAGGGATATGTTTTGACATTATGTTACCAAGTCAATTCAGATAGATGAGAACTCTGGAAAAATTTTCACAAGTTTTTGTTTGTTTGTTTGTTTGTTTGTTTTTAATTGTAGTATTGTTCAGATTTATTTTTACATTTTTTTCTCCCCAGAACCTAGCCAGCACTGATCAGTGTATGCTGTGATCTGAAACAATTCCTCCCCCTTCACCCAATATGCTTTTCTTCTCCAGATCCCACCAGAACCCCAGGAGAACAGGCTGTCCCAAAACACAGATCCTCAATGTATTGAGGCCTTTTTAGAGAAAGGGTGGAAGACCTTCACCAGCCTTCCAAAAAGAGACAATTTAATTCTTCAGTCTTTCTTTTTCTCTCAGCAACTGTGAAGACTACAGACAGGAACATGGCCTTTGGCGTAGTCATTGGCAATGGTGGCTAAAAAGGGTCTCAAGGATATGTGCAGTCCATCCAGAGGACTATGGCAGTGGCCAGTAAGGAAATCTGGAGGATGGATGCAGGGGAAGGGACCTGCCTGCAAGACCGAGCACAGAATATAATACAGAATGTTGTATAACTATATTGTAGTAGCTAAAATACAGAAAATGAGGCCTAATAAGACTGGAGGACACAATAAGGCTTAGTGGAGATAAAGAAGGTGAGAGAATCTACATAGTAAACCAGGCACCTTAATAACATGTCTTAATACTTGGAGAGATGGGACAGGATGGAGTTTCTTCCCAAGGGAAAAAACTTCTATGAGAGGATTCATTGGTCCTGTTGGACAAGCAAGCCAACAGAAATGGTCATGGCCAGCCAGTGGCCAGAAGGACCTGGGGCTGTGGGGAGAGCAATGAGAAAGGGCAGAAGCAAATCACTGGTGGGCACACAGCTGCCTCTGCAGCACTGTGCCTCAGGGCAACACATCTTTAAAAAAACTGTTGGAGGACCATGGAGAATATAAAGCACGACCATCATAACCATGTGAGGACTGGAGGAAATACACAGCAAAGAGGGGCTTGGAAGGAGTCTAGTGTTCTCCTGCTGAAGATCTGCTGTGATGGTGGTGAGCAGCTGCACTCTTGGGGGGCCAATACTGGGTGCCAAGTGGCCTACATATGGACATTAAAGCCAGCCAAATTCAAAGCAGTCATCGATATTAAATGGTCAGGATAAGTAATCCATGGATTGCCCATGTTAAATGGTTAGGGTAATTAATCCTTGGGTCAATTTCCTGTGGTAAGCAGTGGGCACATACAGGCCAAAGGTAATATGCTCAAGACAGGTTATCTCTACTTAACTTCCTCAGTTTATGTTATTTTGTCAAATAAGGCATTTTGTCATGCTATTGTTAGCACATTAGGAGAAAGACCAGGAAAGGTGGCTGCAGAAAAACTTAAAAGCCACAATGAAGTCTTCCAAGATACCCCAGCCCAGGAGGAGCTTGCAAGCATCTCAAGCACCCTTCATCTCTGGCTTTCCCAGTGATGATCCCAGTGAATCAACCTGTGCAACATTTGGGTACAAGGGAGAGCATTCCACAGATGAGAACACTGCAGCGGGCAGGCAAGCCAGCCTTAGCATGATCACACAACAAGCACTGAGAAAGGCAGGAGCAGAAACTAGGGCCAAAAAGGGAGGACTTACAGCTTTCCCATTTTCCAGCCAGGTGACAGTGGGGACCGGAGCACCTGCTGCCGTGCACCGCAGCATCACCACAGAGCCGAAGGTGACATTTTGGGATTCAGGAGCCTTCAGTATTCTTGCAAAAACTGTGGGAGAAGACAAAGGCATCAAGTTGAACGGCTTAGGGTGGTCTGATGTGGGGGTGTTTCGTCCCCAGCAAGTCTTGAAATAGGCCACATCCCTGCAAATAAAAGCAGAACAGAGCACAGGCTTCCCAGCAAATGAGTCTTGGGAGGGGGATGAGGAATAGAAAGAAAGAGGGCAATGTGGCTGTATTCCACATATTACAGGCAAAATTTTACCTCTGTAAATCTATACACAGCCCCATTGTGCAAAAAAACACAGGGACAGCTTGCAGTGAATATGAGGTGAGTTACGGTTCGAAACCACCCAGGGGATCACCAGGGTGGCCACTTAATGTGAAGGTTGAGGGTCAGACAAGCTCCTCCATATGATCATGGCAATTAGGACTGACTGTGGATACCCACAAACCCTGGAATTTTCCATGTCACAAGTGCCTGCCCTGGGGAGAGAGCATCCATTATATGGGGGGCACAACCGGCAAAGGCTTTGGGAAGCTGAGACTGCAGGGAAGAATAAGGTTTTTAAATTCACTTTGCACCTCCACCGCTTCTTTTGTGGCAAGACGGTTACTGGACAGTCTGAAGACAAGGCTTTCCCCTCCCTCCCCCCCCCCCCCAAAAAAAAAAAAAAAAAAATCTGAAAAGAACTTAAGTATTTTTGCTGCAAATGTGTTTTAATCCAGAAACACAGCTCTTATGGCCTCCACAAGCTGTATTTCACATGCACTATTTGGACCACAAAGAGGAAAACAGAGAAAAAAGGCATTTCCCATGTGGAACATCTGAGTTTTGACCCAAAAATTTTAATAGAGATGCCTGAATGTCTATATAGAAGCAGGCTGAATAGCTCTGTGCCATTTCTTACTCACTGCAGTGAGGGGACAAGTGAGGGTCTCCTGAATGTCTGTCCCTGCCTTTGGGATGTCTTCTATCAACAGCAGGGAAGGCTTCTTCTGCAAGATGTCAGCTGGACTGAAAAAAGCATTTACGTTCCACATAACTCCTTCCATCCCATCCTGGCCTGTGCAAAGCTGAGTTCTGTGTTAACAGAGCACCTAAAGCCAGTTTTGTCAGTGGATAGGCAACAGCCTAGAAACTTTGCCTCCAAGGAAGCACAGCTCCTGGGCAGGGTTTTTTGGAAGACTGAATTCAGCATTAGTGAAGTGAAAGGGTAGGAGGACATGTGTTGATCTCAGCTCCCTGATTCTCCCTGCGCACTGCCGCACGGATGCCGCTTGCTGGGGCAGCGCAGTGCCTGGCCAGGGACTCCCCTGAAGAATAACAAGCGAAATGAAGCCTTTTCCCAAGGTTTCACTCCAGACCATTAGCACCAGATGGTTGTGAATTCCACCCCGAGCAATACGGGCCAAGCTCATAATTACTTTTATACTTCATTTGGAGAAACACTAAACTTTTGGGCCAGTCCTCTGGCAGCGGCTACGTGCACATGGCTCCTGCTGAAGCCAGAATATCAAATCCCAAAGCTAGAATATGGCCCTGCATGCTTTTCTCATGCTGCTGTTACTTGCACAGTGTGTCACCAGGACCCTGCCTGATCTGATACTGCTGCTCTGATCCAGCCTTGTTAATGCCAAAGCTACCAGCACTCCATTAGCCATTATCTGATACTGGCATGCATGTTATCCCCTGTACCTGCTGCTCTCCCAAAATCTGCATGGAGTTGTCAGACAGGAGAAAAAATAGGCACCTTTCAACAGACATGGCAGGTTTACAGATGGGGAGCAAAGCCACAGCAAGATCAAGTGTGGCCCCCATCAGGGGGCCAAAAATCTGGATCCTGCTCCTCTGGTTCCCAGGCACGCACTGAGGACAGTACTTGTCTCAGCAGCCAAGGCACTGTTGGCTTTAGCATAGGGAAGGCAAAGCATGAGGCCATTCCAGCCTAAAGGACCAAATATGGGGGGAAAAATCACAAGAGAAAATATGCATTCATGAGTTTCTGCTGTCAGCTTCACCTCTGCTAAAGCACATCAAGCAGACTTGTTAAAAATGTGTTTTCCCCCTCGATGGGTTTTCTCCCCCATCCCACTGTTGGGGACCTTGGTGAGCAGGCTTGGGAAGGACCTCCCACCCTTTGTCTTCGTTGAGGTACATACAAGAACCACAGGTGTCTTGCCCAGCACAGGGAGGATGGCTTTTGGGCTGACTGCAGGTGGGCCAACAGAGGAAAAGGCTGATCTCCATGGCGTGGAAGGCTGGAAGCTCTCTCAGTGCTGCCATGTGCATTTCTGTAGTTTCAACAATTTACAATTTCCATACTTTTGCACTTAAAGTATTTACATTTACTTGCTTTTTTAAAGTGTTTTACTTAAGGTTTAGATATTTAACAGAAGTACTGTAAATTTTTTTTTTACATTATTTTACTCATGAGAGATTCTCCAGGGCAAGGGCTGTGCTCCTCATGTCCCAATGGCCTTTCCAGCACCACTGACAGGCACACAAAGGGACATGTTTTCTAAAGGGCTCTACCTTTGGGAAACCACCAAGAAAAAATTAAAAGCCTTGAACATTTCCCTCCCTCGCTCTGTGCCTGCTGCTTTGTGCTGACATCCAGGGGATGTGGTAGGACCTTTGGGAGCATTTCCTGGCCCCATCAGAGGCGTCATGGGAAAACTACAGTGGGAGGAGTCTGAGCAGCCAGTGTCACTCTCCACCAGGAATGGAGCAAGGCTACCAGAACAAGCTGGTTATTACACAAGCAAGAAAAGAGGCGAAGGAGAGGAAGAAGTGGGGACCCTGATGGTGCCAACCTAAGCAACCTAGGGAGGCACAGGCAGATGAAAGGCAGGAAGAGGAAGGAACAGGAAATGGCAATAAATGTAAAATTCACATTATTTGCTGGGCTCAGGACACAGTTTTGTTTTCACTTTGCCTCAGAGTGAAAAGCCCCAGCAATCAGATGATTTCTTACACCTCGGCTACAAGCCTGCCTTGTTCAGATCCTCCTGAATGTGGGTTTTGCCAGGACCTTCACCCATTGAGCAGCATCACCACAAGGTTAACAGCATCCATGTGGAGACTCCCAGGGTCAGGGCAAGGGATTTACACAAGGGTATGCCAAAACAGGGGTGGGAAGGACAGGAGGAGAGTGCTCCATTTATTTACTTATTTATTTTAGCAGAAAATGAAACAGAGCGCCTCACTCAGAGGAGCTGGAAATGAAACAGCCAGCTAAAAGCCCAGCCAGCATGCTCAGTTTCACTCCCAAGCCCCCTAATAAATGTCCTTTCTTTTATAGCCCTGCTAAATGATGTGCTGCATGCTATGGGGCTTGCTAGGAGGTATCTGTACCACAGCCAGCTGCACTCATTTCTGAGAATTAGGTAACAACATCCAGTCCAAACAGTAGGGCTTTAACCCAGTCACGAAATTTTTTGCGCTATAAAAAGATTAAAGCAGGGTCCCCCCACTTTGGGCAGCTAACTCTTTCCAGGTGACTTCACCCTCCCTCTGCCTTTGGCTGAGTTGTCTTTCATTTCCAGGGGATTTCAGCCCGATCCAGCAGTCCTGGCAGATGCCACCACCTGCCTGGGACAGGCCTGTTTTTCCATTAAAGCAGGCTGGACTGGGACACTGGCACCTCAGCAGCAGCAGGGGTGGGCTGGGGCTTGGCAGATGCCTTTGGGAAAGGGCTGAGCCATTCCTAGAGCCCCCAGCCCACTAAAACCCTCACCCCCAGGCCCACTGAAGAAGGACAACCACTGTGGGTGGCTTTTGCAGACCTTAACGCTGACTCTGATGCACCAGGCCCTGCCAAGCACAGAGGCTGTAGGTAGTGGTGCTTTCCTCATGCCTCCACCAGGGCTGGTTGACCTTTGGCTTCCAGGAGAACACAGGCAACGTTTGCCAGTGTACGTGAAGTAACCCAGTCTGTAAATACGGGCACAAATTCACTCTTTGAGAGCTTGCTGCTAGTTCTGGCATACTGCAAAGTGTGCCTGGTAGTCCAAACCGAGCTAAGGCCACAGAGAACTCCGCTGCAGAGACAGCGGGTGCTGCTCCCTCCCTGTCTTGGCCTGGCTGAACATGTGAGCAAGTCCTGGTTTCTACACACTGCAAAATCTGATATCCCAGCCTGCCCACCTCCCCTGAGCTTTCTGCTTTTATCAAGGAAAAGGGCCTTTGGGGTGGTTATGAAAGTTGCATGCTGAAAATTTCTGTCAGCTATGCTGCACAATGCAGTGGGTAAAGGCAGCTCCCATAAGCTAAAGGTATTCTCCTCTGGTGTTGGGAACTGATGCTCTGTGCTGCTGGGAGAACTGGTGTGGTATACATCATCTTGTGAACTTCCCTTATACAAATACCCCAGCAATCCTTTGTCCTCTGCACTGTTCACATGTAAACACTTGGTAACTAGTTTGTAAGCACTTTTTCATTTCTGTTTGCCAATGTTCCTGGAGTTCTTTCATAACTGAAGCATGACAGATTGAAACAGCTCCTTCGCTACAGAGGGGCTCTCCAGGCTGGAACCTTGCTTGCTAACCTGCAAGAAATCATTTATGCTTGCCACCTATGTGCTCTGCAGGACCGTAAGCTTGCACCAACATGTTTGGACACGTTGCCAGTAAGAAATCTAGTTGTCTAAATCTCCGTCCAGATTCATTACTTTCATATCCATTCCCTCCTCCTGATAAACCTAAGCCAGACAGCCAAGGAGCAGTACTAAGCAGAGGTTTCTACAGTTTCCTTTCCACTGGTGAGAGATAAGGGGATGTCTGAAAATATGTTTATGTGCTGCAGCACTTGTATTTCCTGACATTTCAAATTAGTCCCTGTAAAATCCCAATAATTCCTGAGATATCGGGCCTGAAAACCCGCTGCATGTTGCATTCATTGATGAACTCTGTGTGCTGCACCCTGCGGCATGCCAAGGCTGAACAAGCCAGGTACAGTCTCACTAGCTGACATGGTGGGGCTGGATCCCAGCTCAGAGAACAAACAAAATTTTCAGCAAGCAGCAGCAGCGGCTCCACGCATGGCTCACCACACACCTCTGTATGGGAACAGCTCACTGTGTGCCTTGGCTGCTGCTCGCAGCCTGCTGCCACCCTTCCACCCCCTACTGAAGCTGATGGGTTGATGATTAAACCCAAGATAACTGTGAGGTCAGTTTCACTTTGATCTCTGAGTAATTCTCATCAAAACTTGCAAAGTTTATCTTATTGCAAGCCTACCAAGTAATTACAAAGAGGAACAAATCACCACAGGCAAAGCTGATATGAGACATTTCCACTTATCTCTCTCAAATTTCTTACCTTTTTCTATTTAATCCTCATCCAAACATGCTTATTGCCAGAGAACCACGTGCACAGAGATTATCCAAGGGAAAAAGATGCTGTAGGAAATGCATACAACCCCTATATTATTTCTAAAGCAACAGCACTATTAAGCATTGGCCCTAGACAAGAGCCTGCATAGAGCCATAAGCAACCAGTGCTCCATCAGCCTGCCCCATTTGTACTGCTGCCCTTCAGCTGGTTATCATGCTAGTCTGGGACAAGAACACCAATGCACTTGGAATTTTAACACTTTCTACAAAATCTCAAAATCTCCAAGCACTTCTGGCTCCTGGTGTGTGATTTGGGAGGTGTGGGGCTTGCAGTAGCTCTAAGACCTCGTGCAACACAGGCCAGACAGCACAGCAATATACATACATGCAACCTTGGGCCTGAGGCTGTACTACAACCCCACGAGGTGGGCAGCCAGGACAATTTGAGATGTGCATGGAAGGGAGGTGGAGGAAACCACAACATCTCCATCCTGAAGCATATGCCTTCAGACTCACAGCTCTAGTATCTAATATCAAAGCAAGTTTTTCTTAGCAAGGCAATAGCTTTCCAAGGTAACCTTATTCTAGGGTGAGCGCCAAGATTTATGGATAGTGGGACAATTTGCATCAGCAGAAGGACTCACTGAATGTTAAATGCACTGGCCGGCACAGGAACTTCTCATCTTTGAAAGACTTTGCATCGCATGTGGTTGTCTCTGGAATCCTAGAAGCAGACCATGCAAATATGCGAAGCTATAATAACGAGGAGTAAAATGTAAATAGATAGCTTATATCCTGTGTAACTATATAAAACCTGTTCTGTGCAAGTGTTCTTTTCTATATACAGAGCAAACACCAGATTCAAGGACAAGCAGGGATAACGTGTTCAAATTACTTCCCAAGGAAATGAATAAGGAAATTCTTTTCATGTCAGTACTCGTCTTATAGATGTGTTTGGTTTCTCTGAAGGAAAGACCCTTCCAGATCTCTCCATGATCTGTCTTTCCACCATATCAAGACACACCACACGCTGTTTATCTCTGCCATTACCCACTGCCGCCTGCAAGACTAGAACAGAAGTTGCTGGTCTCCTGAATCAAAGAGCAGCTGTTCTATCCATCCCATTTGTGTTGGAAACCAGAGCACAGAGGGAAAGTGACTGGTGAAAAGCAGCACCTGGGTTGCCTTTCCGCAACAACTAGCAGGATCACCTTGTGCAGTTCCATGGCAAAACAAAAAAGTCTTCCTGCAGCAGGCAATGACAGGCACTGCTGGGATACCCAAAACTGAGATAAGCCCTGCAGCATCCTGACATCTGTTCTCCACCAGCAGGTAACAGCAGTGCCATAAATTTAATTGCATGCCACGTGAAAAGTACTTCCTTTTGCCTGTTTTAAAGTGCTGCTCATGGTGGCTGCTAGGATGCTTCTTGTTGGAGGGTAACAGCAAATGGTGAACAGGGAACATCCATGGTGTTTATGATCCTAGCACTTTTACTCTTGTGTCCGTTTGGGTTTCAATGCTGAAAACTCTAATGGATCCTCCGAATACAGAAATCTACCTTTGTTCCTTATCTTTGAATCTGAGATGTCCTTTCCAGGAGGGACTGCATTCAGTTTGGGGGATGTGCAGGGTCCATTCCTACACAGCAGCACAACAGCCAGCACACTCTGTTTAATAGTGTAGGCACCCTAAAAAGAAAACTAGAACACTCTAGAACTGGCTAGGACCAAAATCTAGTGCTGCACCATTTGGAATAGTCAGTTACAGTGGAAAAAAAAAAGTTGAAAAAGTGGGAAAAAAAAAGTGCATTCATCTCCCACAGGCTCCCTGAATGAGAAAGGTGGGAGAGGTCCTTGGTAGACAGGGGACAACAGCCTTGAGTAAAAGGGGTACTGGCCCACAGGCACCTTACCAAAAGTAGATATTTAACTAGACCCCGTAAAATTTCCATATTGCCTGGAAAACCCTCTCTACTGTATCTTCAGCTCTGTTTTGTTATCTCATTTTGAAAAGACAGTCACTTCAGGACAATCGTCTCTGTTTGCTCTGCCCCCCTTTACCTGACAGCTAGGGATATTCTCTGTCCTTGACTCTCTTGTTGTGCAGGAAGCACATGCTTCCCAGCTACCGAACACAGCCTGCAGGGTAGAGGGATTTTGTCTACAGTATATACTTCTTTTCATTAAAACACAATTTATGCCATTATATGAGAAACTGATGTATCTTTAAGGTGTCTTTCTGAGGTCTGCTGTTAGGAGAGAGAGGTTTTTGCAGAAGGAAACAGCCCATTAAAGAAGGATTGCTGGTATATTACTTGTTAAAACCTTATTCTCCTAGGAAGCCTGCCTTGCATCTCTTCCATGCAGGAGGTCACTGACAGTCACTGGGAGGCACTGGGAGGTACTGGGAAGCAGGTGGGAAACACCTCATGCCCATGCCACACCAGAGTAGGAGCATGCCGAATAGCTCGTGCTTGTGTGTTCCTTTCCAGAAGGTCTGCGGCTGTTTTATTTCTCCTGTGGCTTGCCCCATTACCCTGTAATTAGGGCTATGGTCATATCTGCAGCATCTGAGAACCTCAGAATGACGATGGTGACTGCAGTAGGCAGGAGGAGGTTTAATGGGATATTCTGGGCTTTCAGTTACACCCACGCTACCCTGCTGAGGCCAGACAATTACTCTGGTGTAATTAGAGGCCAGCTGGGTTCTGTTTTCTTTCCCTGCAGTGCTCCCTCCCCCCAGACCCTTTGCAGTGCTAACAGTGACCTGCAGTATTCCCCATTTACTGCCTGCTCCTCCTTGCTGTTGGTATCAGAACTTCCCTGGGGAAACTGAGCCCAGTGTTTAAGTACAAAATGTCAGGTTTGCACTGTCAGTCTGCTTCTTGGAAATAGGTTGACTTCCACCTCACCTGAAACATCCTGACCAGGTGCTGCGGTCATATCTTGGTACCTCCCTTTTCTATCTCATCTGCTCCAAGCACAGAAGTGTTGACACAAAAGTGTAGAAAACTTGCTGGATGGCACATCCAGAGGCAGTTCTCATTTGAAATTGGACCCATCTCCAGACTGTGGTCCCTCTGAATAGAGAGGTTCTTTAGATTAAATGTATGTTTTCGTTATTGTGACTTGAAATACAATGTGACTTTTTTGTCTGCTGATTTATCTGTGATGCAAATTTGTCCCAAGACTACAGAAGAGATGCACAAAACAGCTAAACGAGCCTAGTGTGTTACACTTACTGAGGGCAGCCTGTTAAATAAATAGCCAAGGAACTGCTTTCTACTGTCACTTACACTGTTGTCCCCTCACTGTGCCCAATCATTAAACAGTTAAAAAAAAATCTAGACTGAGTCTACACATGCTCTGGTAGATCCTTCCCTTTGAAGGAATGATTCTCCAAGGAAGACCTTCCTATTTTTAAGGCTCAAGCAGCTTTCACAAGTGGCTTATAGGGGAACATTTTTGTGGCCTGTGGCAGAGTATTATTTTAGTAGCTAGTAGTAAGCAATAAACTGTGGCCAGGAAAAGACTTCTATCTACCAGAGCTGGAACACAAAAAATATCTAAGTCAGGGTAGCCTGAGGAGCATTGCTTCTACTCTTGATTTGTTTCATTTTTTTGCTTTCACATAGTGGCACAGGAGGAAGACAAGAAGGAACATTTCAAAAGAGGGATGAAGGAAACTGCCTGGATAAGGGATTAGTAGCCTTCAATCAATGCCAACTGGAAACTAGAAAGAAGATTAGATCCAAAAATATCAAGTCTCTGGAGGATCCAGTTAGTTTCCTGACAAGCACATTGGACATTCTTGCACTTGTTCGTTCTAGCTAATTTTTGTTGTTTCTTGCTTTCTTTCTTTCCTGACAGATTTAAGATTGTTGATTTCTAGACTTGCTGTTGTGCAGTGATGATTTCAAAAATTAAACCTTGTCACACAGTATACTCCAAAACTCCTTAATTCCACGACTCTCTGGTGCCACAGGCTGGAGATCAAGATCAACTTCATGTAAATAACAAGATGGAGGTGCATCTAACTCACTATATAACCACCAGAGCCACCCATGTGATTTTTCTTTTTACATGAGAGTCCATGAATTTATGACATTTTTCTTTGATATTCAGGGTATCAAACTAAAAAGGCACCACTGAGCAAACTGGGAGTAATGGAGGTTTCACTAGCTGGGTTCAACACCTAGAAAGGCACCACAGGAAGGTAAGGAAGATTGTTCATCTTCAGGAGAAGAAAAACTTATGACCTTTTTTTTTTTTTTTTTTTTTTTTTCAGGAATTCTGCACACAAACACACACACACAAACTATGCAAAGGCTAAAAAACTAAACAACCAATATCATCTTCCTACAAGACCTGAGCTCCACATGCATGCTGCTGTTGGAACGGATGGACACCTCTCCAAAGAGCACTCAACCTTGAATTCAGTTAGTATATAATCCACCACAACCCTTTGCACATTTTAAAGTCAGTAACACAATTCATTTCCAGAAGATGCTCTTTCTACAGTTGGTACTATAGAAATAAATTAGTCTGTTACAGAAGCATATGGTTTATATTTTTACATCTTTTCTATAAACAGCTGTTGCTTCGAAACTGCACATAATTCATGGTCAACTTTTCAATTTTGTTTTGAAAATTTGCTTTTAAGAATGGAGACCGTACAGGACAGAAGTCCATTCTACCTATTCATGAAGTGACACTTCGCTTCTCCCAAGGAGAACGGGAAGCATTCTCCTAAACAGAGCAAAAATCTGCCAGAACACAGAGCCAGATCAACAGGCCTGTAAGTCATCACAAAATGTATAGTTTCCCTGCTGTTTTGCAATACAGGCTTCTTAATTGATGCAGGAATTATATATACTTTGAATAATGGTTATAAGCACCACATCTAAAAAAGATTGCAAGACAGTAAAGCAAAACCATTCAGAGGAATTTATTCCATGTGTTAATAAAATAAAATAAAATAAAATAAAATAAAATAAAATAAAATAAAATAAAATAAAAAATGGACAGCTTCCCTCTCTGTTTGACAAGTGTGCCCAAATGGAAATAATCTCATGCCTCTCACTGATCAAGAGCTTGTTACTTTAAATTTATCCTTTCAGTGACATACAATTTATCCACAATGGGTATGGAGAATATCATTGTTACACATGGCAAGCCATGTGTACTGCAGAGGGTGTGCAGTTTTAGGCAGTAAGCCCAGAAGCTGAACCTGATGAGCCCTTGCATAGCTTTTGTTGGACTGGTCCTATTTATGGCCTGGATCAATGTCACAGCAAATACCAATGAAAACTGAAAATTCCTCCTGTTCTGCAGCATGTGTTACAGCTGTGCAGTACATGAAGGAGAAAACCATGGACGTCTCACTAATGTTGCCTACCATGCAGACCCCACAGATGTCAAATGCTCAGACGAGGGCCAAGGAATACATTCTTGGCACAGCCCATGAGTCTGTACTCTGCCTTCAGCTTTCATTGACATCAGTGGGAATTTCTGCACTTGAGGACAACTGTCAACATTACTGAAGGTAATAGCTGTTCTCCTATTTATTTCCACAGCAGTGATTGTTAGGTAAAACTGGATGAAACTCCTTAGCTATTTCAGCCAACATCTTGTCAATAACGTTCATCCTTTGAGTATGCGAAGGAAATACAAGTCACTTAAGCAAGTGAAAACTTCTGTTCTACCACAGCCCTGAATCCTGAATTCATCCAGCAACCTTTCAGCCACAGAATCATTTTATTCATTGGTACAGCAATCAACAGGAAATTTGTATAAATATTGACCAGTCCTCTGGCAAGCTACTACTTCATTTATATACTACAGTATATAAATGCTCTTCTACTCTAGGGTTAGCAGAAGTGCTCGTTATCAAAACAGATAATGCAGCGATTAAACTGCTAGTTAGAAAAATGATTAAGTTAGAAAAAGAATACAAAACTGCTGGCCAGAAATGCTGTCTCCAGGAAATTAAAAACACATTTCTTGGCAAGCGGCCGAGATGATAATATCACTCCTCTATCTCAGTGGACATGTTACCTCTTGTAGGCACCACCAAATGTACGTGAGCAACATGAATTCACCCTCACATGCCAATTTTAACAGGGCCAGCAAACAGGCTTTGCAGAGTGCTGTGGAGAAGGCTTCCCTGGTCCCCTCCTCCCCTGCCCACTTGCTGCTGTCAGCAGCCACCTCCGTTGTCATCATGTTTCTGCCCCTAATGGATTTTGCCTTTTAAGGAGAGAAAACATTTCACCATCACTTGTCCAAATGCACATGGGTTTGCCCTGAACTTGGAGCAAAGGGAGGGGGAAAAAAAAAAAAAAAAAAAAAAAAAAAAAAGCAGTCTGAATGGACAGGCTTTTGCAACCCTTTCAATTAAAATTCTGACCCAGTTCTGGGTACGAAGGCTCATTAACTGATGAGAGTTCACTAGTTCATCACGTGCATGTAGGGGCCTGAACCCCGCCCCAGGAGAGGGAGAAGGCTTCTGGGCTCGGGAAGGGTGCAGAGGACCCTCGCCTCCCTTCCAATCCGTGGCTGACATCAGAACCAACCAAAGCATCAGTTCCACTAAGAAATTCCTTCACTGCCTTCCGTTTTGTGACAAGAGTCACACCAGAAATTTCCCCTAAAATCATTGCTCAAATTATTTACACTTTGCTTTGAAAATAACAAAGCCTTCAAAGTATTTCCACTTTGCTTTAAGAGTAGTAAATAGCGGCCAGTATTGTAAAGGTTGAGGAAAGACCACATGGAGTGAAGAACAATCTGGGAAATCAAAATAGCAGCATTTTTCATGCTGTTTTGCCCTGGGCTGCAGAAACTAGCCAAGAAGCAGGACGGCAAGGCACCTCACCAGTGCAAACACGGGGGCCAAGGCTGACATCAGTTGTTTGAGCTGGTGGACCCAGCACAGAGGAGACTTGCTGTTGTTTCTGGGCACTGCTTCATCAAGTCATTTAAAAGTGTGTCAGAGTGTACCTGTGTTCACAGAGTGTGTCTTGCCAAAGCTGGATACCTCCTCACTTTGAACTAATTGCAGGACTAACATTGAACTCATTATAATGGAAGCTCACAACAGAAAACTAGAAACTTCTTTCAAAAATCGGGGCCCGCCTGATCTTGATTTAGCTAGGCATAAATATTTGCACAGTTCTTTGAATGGGCATTTGCTTCGGGATTAAATATTCATAGTTAACAAGCCATGTTAGTCATTTTATTTTAAAATTAAGCCACACTATGCAGGGTGGTAACTCCAGTGAGTGGTAACAGCAGGTTTTAAGAAAAATATTGTAGTGCTATTACAGAGAAGCAGAAAACAGCGTGTTTTCCTAAGTTTTATGAAAACAGGGCCCTAATGAATGCTCAGAGAAGGCCGACTGAAGTGTGATTTTCCTGCATTGAGTCATTTTAAATTATTATTGACATGGATCTATTTTAACATGCTGATGCTAAGGGGGTATAAAGGAAGGAATACTAAAAATAATGATAACCTTGGTGAGCCAGCCTATAAAAGAGGTGTGCAAGGGGTTGAGCATGTGTGTGTGCACATGCATGCATACACAGGTATGTGAATAAGTCTGTATTTTAAATATTCATGAGAGTTGATCTAAAATACCAGGAGGGGAAGAGACCTGTGTACACAGTAAGCTGTAGTCAGGATTATTACCTTCAGATTTTGGGAGCCAAAAAAGTAAAACAAACATGCATCAGTCTAGTTTGGGTGGTAGCCTAAAACAAGGTGTATTATATGGGTGCCCTACCAGAAAAACCAAGGCGAGCGCAGAGAACAGCATTGCTTTGTTAACACAACACATGAAGGGAACATGAAGGGATAGGTTGTACAGGAGCACTGAGCTGCCATTGATTAATTAAGAACTAATCTTTCTCCTTTTAAATAGAGCACACACAGACTCTCCTTTGCAAGTAGGATATTTGGGGATTAATTTGCCATTCCTTGAATTAACATTTGGCTGTATGATTCTGGAGACAAGGACAAAACAAGGTATCAACCTTCACAGCCCATATTTTGGAGCAGTTGCAGCCCACTTTTATATTCCCTTACACAGTCTACTAGATCTGAGCAATAAAGCCCTAGTACCTGTGGCTGTTCTGCATGGACTGGAGGGGTCTACAAGCATGGCAATGAGCATTTGCCTCAGTCATTTCTTAATTAGTCTTTGGCCACTTCCTCAGCAGTGAAGCCAAAGCAGAACCTAGGTCCAAGGCTGTACTGAGTCACATCTGAGTACCATCAGCCTGCCTCATCACTCTGAGTTGAGGAGAAACACAGCTCTGAATCTAGATTAGGAACAGTTACCTTCCTGTATTAAACTATTCAAGGAATTTCTAACATACTTGAAGTGTAAATATTAGAAAAAGAAATGAAAATGAATGCATTTTTTAGGAAAACAGCAGGCCTACAGTAATTTGTATTCAGTTCTAATACACCTGACCCTCCTCCCAGAAGGAAGTCAATGGTCCTTTCAGAAACAGGATTGTGCCCTGAATAACCTCTGATAGTCTCGGGCCAAATGTAACTGTAACAATCTTTTGAAGCTTGTTAGGCAAACAGACCCTCCTCTTCACTTTTTGCAGTACAGATTATTTCATTCTGAAAATGAAACAAAAAAGAGTTCATCTACTGACTCAGTCATTCCTCTTCCCACTCTGCAAAACTTTGCTTAACCCAACTTCTCTTTCAGGATCCAGGAATCTTGAATGCTCCATTGCCTACATTTGGTTGCCCCTGCAGTCCACTGGTCTCAGCAGTATGAAACTGGCTATGATTTATACGAGAGAGCAAACACCTTCTGTAAATAAAAGGATACTGTGCACATAAAGACCAGAAACTGAAAAATCAATCTGGTGTTCAGTTTAGCAGGCAGAAAATGTGCAAGTCCTCTAAAAGAACAGCTCTGTTTACCTGAAGAATCAACCAATTCAGATGGAAAATCAGAGGGAAATGGAAGGGACACACACATAAAGCTGCACCATTTGGAGCTGCAGCTGTCTCCTTGCAGCCAGTTTCCAGAGCCATCAGCTTCCTATTAGTCCAATCCACAAGCCATAGTGTATAACCCACAACAGTTCTGGTGAGATCTTCCAAACAAGAAACAAGCTGGCCTCTTGGAAAACTTCAGTCCAAAGGGAAAATCAGTAGGTAGATTTGGGAGTCCCTACTCAGGCAAGTTTCCCACCAGAGCCGCAGCAGCCATAGGCAATGACTCTTTCACCATCAACCAGCAATGGACAAACTTCTGTTTCTCATTCTACTTTCCTTTCCTTTCCCTTGTTCCGCCTCTTGAGTCATCCTAGTATGTTTCTATCAACATCAAGCTGGTACTTCAGCTTAATACAAGTTAATTGTGTATGCTTGCAAGGTCAGTGCAAAGAGCTGGATCCCAGTGCATGCACTACTCACCTTCCACGACCACCGTTGCAGGTTTCGAATAGGCTGTGCCCAGGCTGTTTTTGGCTATGCACCGATACTGCCCCGCATCTTCTCTCTGAACATTGTGGATCCTTAAATTCCCCGAATCGAGAATAGCAATGCGAGCGTTCTCCTGCCAGAGGAAGAAGGGACCAAGGTGAGGGCTTTACATACACCCTGCCCACAAAAGCACCAAATGTCCATTTGCAAAGATTAGGCTTACATGCATAAAAATGATTTGTGCTGCCCTGCAACTGAAGAATCTGGGGACAGTTCTTCCTGCTCAGCGTTGTCAAAATACAATGGCCCATGCTTATTTTTGCAGACCAGTAAATTACAGCTTTCAAAGGGCCCTAGATCTTTGGGCCCAAAGCTGCTCCCTAGATCTTATTTATGAAAATACTCACAAATGTATTTTTCAGCACTTGGCCATGCTTAGTAGTAATAGAAGTAATGTAAAATGTAGACACAGTAAATGTTTTGTTTATAGGCAGAATTAATGTGAATGCAGGCATTTGTGAGATGAGCCAAGGATTTTCCAAATGCTTTCTTCCCAGCAAGTAGAATTTGGAAAAACTGCAAGTTATGATAATATTTTATCACAGTTATTATCAAGTTATGATAATATCACAATATTATCAAGTTATGATAATATCACAATATTATCAAGTTATGATAATATTTTATCACAGTACCTTTAGCAAATAGCCAGCAATACTGAAATTTCATTCTCTATTCACCTTTACAACGGTTTCTCCTTTGATCCATGAAACAGAAGGTTTTGGATTTCCCATTGTTGTGCATGGAAGAACAGCCTTTAACCCTTCTATGATTTCTACATTCAGAGGTGGTCGGGTTATTTTTGGTCCTAAAATTTGAAAAGGCAAAAATTAAATTTGAACTGAAGCTAAGAGATACAATAATAGGTAAAATTCAGAAATGTCAGCAAAATCTCTTGCTGCTTTCTCTGTATATTGCTGTAGCTGAAAGATAGAAAGGCCTTGGTAGGGCATGAGCTGCCTTGAGAGGTAAAAGCTTTCTTAAGTGCAGCATTCAGAGTGTCAGTATATGGACTCAAAAGCACATATCTTGCATGGGTCATTTGTTTTCAGGAGTGGAGTTTGACAGTCATTTGAATTAGGGTCTGGGCTGAAATCCAGATCCAGATAAAAGTATTTCCAGTATTGAAGAATGTTTGCATTCCAGGTTTTGACATTTTTTCTGCATAAACAATGCCTTGTGTGAAAGCTCAGATATGGGGTGAATTGGTTTTGAAATGGTTTTAATTTGACATTGTCTCTAGGTCAACAAGAAAGGCATGTAAACTCAATTAATGTCCCTAACTGAAGAATTAATGACCATGCCAGTAAAAAGCAGAAAGGATCCTTAAAGAAAGGAAGAGAAAAGAAAGGAAGAGAAAATAAAAGAAAGGAAGAGAAAGGAAGAGAAAGGAAAAGAAAAGAAAAGAAAAGAAAAGAAAAGAAAAGAAAAGAAAAGA
>NC_048926.1:74824288-74847508 GCF_011077185.1 Oxyura jamaicensis | reverse complement strand
AAGAAAAGAAAAGAAAAGAAAAGAAAAGAAAAGAAAAGAAAAGAAAAAAGAAAAGAAACCTCCCTTAAAATTAATATAGGGCAAATTTAAATTTCTTTTACCCAAAGAGACTGTGCTGACAGTAAAAAGGATCTCCATCTCAGCATTTTTGGAGATCTGAGTTTTGCTGCCCCAAAGCACTACCAAGCCAGAAGAAAATCAATTTTCAGAGAGTAACACCAGCCTGCAGGTGATCAGGGAGCTGAGAGCCTCAGAACTGCCCAATCTGGAGCATCAGGCTCACAAGCACAAAAAAAGCCCTTTTATACAAACAGATGTTTTAGCCCTCCTTTGTGGGTGTACACCATTTGTGTACATGAGTGCAGTCACATGAGTTCAGCTTGACCAGGGCCAGTGCATTCACGGTCTTTTGCAAAAACCAGGCCCCTGCTCTCCAAAGGGGATGATGAGATTTACACCATGATGCTCCAGACCTTTCAAGACTTCACTTAAGAACATCTGAACAGCGTGCACTCGCTTTTACCGTCCTTAGCCATAAATCTGATTAGTGACATCTGATGTCTAAAATTCACAAGGGATTTAAGCAGCATTTACAAAGGGCCAATCTATCAAGCTGTGCTACTTTTATGAAGTTTTGTTCAATGGGTGTTCATCAAAGCATTTTTTTTTTCTCCTGCTACACAAACAGCTCTTGTGCCATTCAAAGTGCCACGGATGGCATGTCCCAAAGACATGGTGTGACATGCCACATCTCTCTCCAGGGGTCTGCAGCTGGCTAGGCCCACGCACAGCCCTGCGTGAAAGGTGGGTCGCCCTGAGCTGTGCTTGCTCTCTCAGCTGCACCCTCACACTGTGCGTTCCCCTGATGTTAGCTGTCTCATCCTCCTCTTTAGGTGAATTTATTTTTTTAAGGCACAGGAACTGTGATTTTTCCCCCAAACCATAGGCCAGGCACCACAGTCAGACGACCCTGGGGAGGAGATTCCACTGTCAACTCCGCTGTCTTCCCACTTACGCATCTTCACTTGCAGAGCCCCGCAGCTCTGGGCGGCCGCACCGATCCCATTGTCTGCCGTGCAGCAATACACCCCATCGTCACTGTCCTCCACGCTCAGGATGGTCAGGAGCTGCCCATTCCTCTGTATGCTGTACCGGGTGTCGAACAGCCTGTGGGGCAAAGCACAGGTGGTGGGGAGTGGGCACTGCACCTATGTCTACAGACCGGTGGTGGCACAACAATGCACAGTTGGTTGTACCTCCTATTTAAAATGTCTAAAGACAAATAAAAGCACTGAAAACATCAAGACAGGGCTTAATATTTGGTTTGGTCCTCGCACAACTATGCAGCTCCTGATGGACACCAGCATGGTGGCAATGCTGCCTCCAGCACATGCTGGGAAAGTGACGAAGGCTCACTGTCTGGCACCCTATCTGGCACAAGTAACCTTAATCCAGGTGGGTCCTGTTTTAGGTATAATCACCCAAGGAAGGACTGCCTATGCAGGAAATGGCTCTGGTTGAAGCTTTTTAAAGAAACTTTCTTCAGAATTTTATTTTCCACAAAATTTTATTGTTTGTGAAAAAAAGAAAGACAGCAACCAAAATCCAAGCATTTTTGTCTCCATCTATTTTGTATCTGGGAACATTTTTGCTTATTTGCTTGGAACTATAGAAGCGTTGTTTTTATGGAGAAAAATAAATAAATAAATAAATAAATAAATAAATAAAATGTACTGAAGAAAAAAATCCATCTAAAAATTAGAGGATGAAAGGATAGCTATAATTTAATGACATCAGGATTTAACCTGGGAACTTCTGCGAAGTCCAGAAAAGCCTTGAAGTCTGATCAACAAAAGTATGAGATTTTGCAGAGAAGTCTACAGATCAAAGGCAAGTTCTAAAGGAGAGTATGCTGTGTGTGCATGTGCATGTTAGAGAGAGAGAGAAGCACAGACAGTGAGAAAGCAGAGGACTGCTCTATGATTTTCATTGCAAAATTGTAAAAATACAGTAAAACCTTAGAGGAAGAAAATTTGCATAATATTTCAGAAGTTCCTCCATGTTTGACTTTCACACTGTCTTGTTTTTTTGGAAGCACTTTCATGCAATTCACTCCAACAAGTAGTAGCAAAATCACTAGAGGACTGTCTCCCAAGCTGACACAAATAAAATACCTGAAGCCTAAGTATGTCCCCTTTCATCTTTCACTGCTGAAAAACATACACGAGCTACTGTGTAGTGTGAATATGCCACTCACCATGTTACAGGCTCAGGTCAGCCCAGGACACACCAGTCTACTTGCACAAGTTTTGACACCAAAAGGAACATGTAAAGGAGCTTCCAGAAAAATAGTGCTGACAATAGCCTCTGTCCTGGCACTACTCCCATTGAAGCTGAATGTTTACACACTGCATTGTTTTGAAGGTTAGCTGAGCTGTCTGTTCGGGGTGCTTGGACCTTGGCAACAGAAGAAAATTTCATAAGTAAAATAACTATCAGTTATTTATTGCTTGCTGTAGTTGGTCCCTTTGAAGTCTACACATATACACACATAAATATATTTACACTTTTTTCCAGAAAAAAAAAAAGTCCACTGATCCGATCTTTTTCTATTGTGAAATACTTTCATCCACATTTTTGGAAAATAACAGAGATAGTCTTAGCTCAGATATTTTCTTGTCTTTGGCCCTAGCTTGTGTATTCACTAGCACCAACTATTAATGCCAGCAGAGATTTGGGAAAGTGATGCAGTTGTTGCTATCCATGTTACTTCACAATGGTGTCTCAAATGTAGGAAAGCAATGAAGCAGCTGAGCCCTCCAGGAGAGCTTTTTTGATTGGTATTTTCCTATTCAGTCATTGTGTCTCAGAGAAAATGGGATGGGTTTAGAAAAGTGTGTTGGGCTTCTTGAATTGCAGGCTGGGGCAGAAAGTATCATTTTTTCATACGATCCTACAACAGGAGAGTGAAATTTTAAAAACCATGGGGTTAAAAAGGCATGTCATCTCCATGGTTCCGCATGAGTGGCTTCCTCTGCCAGTTTGGATTTTCAGGCATGATGTCATGAATGGGAAAGGAACTTGGAGGAACGTGACCTAACGTGGAAATAACATCTATAGAAACTTGGACCTCCACCCTACACCAAAAATGTTAGGAACAGGGTTTTGATAAGGTTCTGTTGTAGGCAATAAATCAGATTTCTGAAGGCAATACTTGTAGAAATCTGTTTTTGTTTTTGTTTTTTGTTTGTTGGTTGGTTGGTTGGTTTTTCTTATTCTAAAATGGGCTCCCTAGCAGTAAAACCTCTTCCTGCTGATGACTTGTTTGGAGTCTCCTGAACCAATAGCTGAAGGGTGCTTTTGATCTGCAACCCCAACAGCAGGAACCATACTGAAGGTGACTATCTGCGTACCATGGAGATCAGCCTTGGAGAACAGAACTGTGTTATGTAGAGATCATTCTGTAATTTTCCATTACAGAGACAGTCACTAACAGCAGTCAAGAAGGAGAAACTGATGTGAAGCCATCTGGCAGATATGAATTGGTTTCAGAGTTGGAAGACTGGGTGCAGTTTGCTTTGCATGAGCCTGTCTTCAGCAACAGGGCTATAGAAATGGTAGTAACTTCCATAACATGTTTCCAAGGCTGCCTTTTTCAGACGTGCTTCAATGCCTGGACATTAACATCTGGCAGTGCACAACACAGAGATGCAGAAGCAAAGAATGGCATGATACAACCCCTTTTGTGCAGTTTCCAAGTGCACAGCAGACACTCAGGCAGCAAGTCTGGCAATGATGCTCCATTTAAATATTATACGGCATCCTTTGTAAAGGAGCAAACTGAGGAACAGAGAGAAAATTGCACCATGAGAAGCTGAAGAACAAATTCCTTGCATTGCTCACAGCAGAAACTGACTGTCTCCAACTCAAAGTGTGAAGCTGCAAAAGACAGATACTTCAAACATAACCAGAGCTGAGATTCAGAGAAAATTCAAGGCTGTATAGTGCTGTTATCGACACAGATACACTGAAAACAAGCCCACGTGGCCAAGAAAATGGCTTTTCACATTCACTTTAACATAGCACATAGCACAGCAAGAGCTTGGGCTCCCTGCCCTGAGTACTGACAGCAGATTTTGCATTCTGTTATTGCCAACCACATGTCTGATGAGTCCCCAGAGTGCTCTTATCACTCCTTAAGAAACACAGATTCACTAATAATTACAGACCTCTTCCCCACCGCAGACCCACCTTCAAATGCCACCTTTGTCATGAAAAAAAGCACCAAATGTTTTGGAAGGAGACCCTGGAGCAGGTCAGGCAGCTCCCTACCTAATGGGAATGCTGTTGCGTGTCCATGTGATCTCTGGCTCTGGGTACGACTCCACCACGCACACGAACTTGGCAACATCTTCCACCAGTGCATCCACAGTTTCCAGAGGAGTGCTGATAAAGGGGGCTGCACAAAGGAGAAGAAAATATGAAAACCTCCCAGTGACCCCAGAGGGAGGTGGCCAAGGCAGAGGTGTCCCTGAAGGTCACCAGATGGCTCCTTGCTTCGTGCACCCTCCACATACTTGCTCTAACTGAGGTCCCCCTGCGTTTGTTACCTGTAGTCTGCTGTCATTGACCACAGGCTTTGCAATTTCCCCTCTGCTTTCTCGACAGGGCACAAGACAGAACAGCCTGGTATACAAGACAGGAGTTTTTCCAAAACCAGACTCCTAAAGGCCCATCATCTCTTCCAGATATATGGCATGACTACTGCACATCCTGTCTTTTTCTCACCTTTTCTAACCAAGTAGCACAAGGGTTAAAAGTGCAATAGCTGTGTCTGACACTTATTATCGCAGACCTGTCATCATGCATTATTTGAATGTATCTTTAGAAACATTTTCCATCTCCCTGGTAAAAGTCTCTAAGCAGGACTGGAAAGGATCAAAGGGTATGCTTAGTGAATCACTCTGCCTGTGCATGCTATGCATTGCAGCCCTTGCATCCCAAGACACATGAATGACTTCTAATGTATGGCTGCAAAGGACATACATCCAATATTTGTTGGGCTGGATTTCATTGACAGCTGTGCTGACATGAACTAGTTTCATACCATGTTCCTGAAACACCACCTTGCAAATGCTCAGCGGATGCAAGAATCTTCCTGTTCCTTTCTTCCTGTAGCAGTATCTGGCATACAGTCTGTTTTTTTTTTTTTTTTTTTTTTTTTTTTTTCCACAGGAAAATCCTTCCCATACTGTATCTGCCGACTCTCCTCAGTAAAACAAGATTTAGGTACAGGCAAAATTAATTAATTAATTAATTACATTAACCTTCCTCCTAAAAAAATGGTGAAATAAAAGGCACTCCAGTATAAGTGAATGATAATAATAGAAAGCATTTACATCAAATCTTTTTTAATTTAATTAATTAAAATAAAAATTAGAATGCCATTGGAGTTCATCTGGAATTAAGCTAGGGCAAGAAAGGATGGACTTCGACTAACAGGTTTATGCAAAAGTCCTGACACTTTTGAACTGCCATTAGAACAAACATGTCTCAATAACATTTCTACATTATATGACTTCAGATTGCATAGCTGGTAATTGCTGTACTTATACAGAAAGATCTTAAAGCTACAGTTAAGATAGCACTAAAGATTATACTATCTAAATGTTAATTAAAACACATCTCTGTCAGATTCACTGTTTGAGATCACTGCCTCAAATTGTAACAGGCTGCAATTTATTGGGTCATTTTAGGTCATACTAGATAGAAGTAGTATCTGTAGGGCATCCCAGATGAATCTCACTCTAGTGAAACCAAGTGGAAAATTTTCAGAAAACCTAAATTTTCCTGTTACTGCCAGCCGTTTAGGAGAATAACTTCCACCGATGGTTATCCTGTCTACTTCAAAGGAGATGTTGTGATTTCATGACAAATTTTATGAGGTTTTGGTGGAATTAAGCCTGATTGAAATGGAGTTTTATGATCTAATTTTATATTGTATGTTTTTATTGCTGTTGTCCACATGCCTTGATCGCAGGAATTATGCTTTTTTAACTCTGAGAAATGTAAATTCTTACATTAACTATAATTCAAAGCAACCAGTTTTATAATTGTCACAATGAGAACAGCCACTCGATGAATAAAAAAGTTAGATTTGCACTGTTCACAATTCTTTATTACCTGCGGTTAAAAAACAGAAAAGAAACATTGTTTTGCACCAAGCACACTGAACTATACAGCCTCAAAGAAGGACCATGATAACAACAGCAGTGTGCAATTTTCTCATTTGATCTTTTCATTTCCTATATTAAAATTAATGTGGGGCCAGACAGGAAGGTGAGGGCAGTACTCCTTTCACTTTGTGAGACGAAAGAGGGATGGAAGCCCAAAAGTCATTTGGTGTATCTTCAGGCCGTAGTAAGCAGTGGAGCGCACCGCCATTTTGTCAACGTGTGGCAAGAGAGCCCCAAAATGGCCGAGGTGGTGCCTCCTTACAAGAGGCTCAGGTACTGGCATCACTCCGAGTTTTCTCAGGAGAGCAGTCAAGACTTATGACGCTTTTATGACCACATTTTAATGCAGGGAAATAAAATCAAAACAGTACAATATGTATTTATCAGTATATAGAAAAGGGCCCTGACCTTTCCATGTGCGTGCGTTGGGGCTCTCTGACATTTTTAGGTAGCCATGTGGGATTAGATAACACTGAAAATCAATTAAGCTATACATCTGCAAAGCCGCTCTGGTGCCATTTTTCTGGATGTCAGCTGTAGTTACCCAAGATAGCAAAATGAACCAAAGGGCAGTCACAGGGCCTGTGGGAAAGCCAAATCCCACACTGCCTCCCACCCACCAGAAGCTACCAGGTTATTTGTTTTGGTGTTTGAATTCACACTTTTAAAACAAGAGAAGCTGAGCCAACAAAGTGGAACAGAAAACAGAGTCTCCCCTGCAGCGTCACAGGCTCCTCTGACCTACAACCACTCTCAGAGGTGCTTCCAGCTCAGACATACTGCAGGGCCACTGTAGGGTACCTCTGGGCTGCAATCACACATGCAGCTTCTCTCCACAGACATGGCCATGCAGCTGTCCGTGATGTTTTAGGAACAGATGACTATCTCCTCACTGCACTGTGCCACCAGGGTAGGAAGCAAATCCCCTTCCTCTTTGGTTTTCTTGTCCCTCCGGTCCCACGCTATCACCACTTCGAAAGAGTGGGGTACACCAATTTACGATACTGCCTTAGCAAAATGCTGACATTTTAATTTCAAAAGCTTTTATTAAAAAGAAGTATTTTTTCCCCATTTTGAGGCCAAACTGACCTCCAGCTTCAAGAATACACCTGGGTGAGAGCAGCAACATGCGCCTAACTGGTGACTACTAATATCCTCCTTGAGGTTGGGTTTTTTTGCCTTTTTTTTTTTTTTTTTTTTTTTTTTTCCTGAAGCTACACATTTTCTGGCATGCTCTGAATGTCTCCTGACAATCAATGTGGAATGAATCCCTTTGTCCACAGGGTTACCAGATGGCAAATCCAGAAAACCAGTGTTCCCATTTGTACCTCAGGGACTTTTCTGAGCAGATTATTTTTCAGTTCATGCATTGGTTAAAGGTATGTGTGTATGTCTGTGCAGGAGAGAAACTAGGTGTAGTAATGCCCGGCTGCATGCAACAGACAAGTTGCTTATTTGTATTTATATGTACACCCTATACAGTCCTTATAGTGTCATCTTCAAGCTGTGTACCCCCATAGGCAGACACAGGCAGGCGGGACAGCACAGGCCTTGGTCTCAGCAGCACTGCATCCCCCCAGCAGTGGAAACCTGTGAGCCAACACAGGACACATCCATCCCACCCATGCTGAACCCAAAGCTCTCCACTGCCCATTGCAACAGGTCTCACTGCTATTCCTCAGCAATCAGTGTGAGACATGAATTACTCTCCCTGCTATCCAAAAAGCATCCAAGTGACCACCAGACAGACAGAGCCAAAAACAGCACATTTTTGCCCATTTTGGGGAACACCACCCACCCCACTGTTGCCAAAGATGCCTTCCCCTTTGCAAAACCTCCATTGGCAGGAGCAGAGCAGGGTGCAGACCCTCCCAGCAAACCTTTCTGAAGCGTCTCGGCCAAGCTGAGGGCTGCCAGGGTGAGGACGTGCCCAAGGGGCACCACCAGCAGGTCTTTCATCCTTGGTCCGGAGGGTGCCCAGCGCTGTCAGGCCAGGCAAGCAGAGCTCCCCAGCTGCATTTCGGACGGCGGTGTGTGAGCCGCGCTCCCCCGCTACTGACGGAGCGGAGTCTGTGACTCTAACTATAATCAGGAATTCTCCGTCCCGGCAGCAGTGATGGACGTGGCCAGCTGGTGCGTATCCACTTCGGGCAGCGTGGAAATGTGGGGCTCATGAAACAAGAGAAAGCAAATCCCTCCTGAATTCCTTCTAAGCAAACAGTGAGGAGTACAATGGGCAAGCACATTTACAGGGCCATACACGACCCCAGCACTGTAAAATCAGCAAGCCATGTTCAGCGCCATATAAATGCAATGGCAGAAAAATTGCTAGCCACAGGGTCTTCCTTCAGCTTTGTCCCCCTCTTTTTCACGTTTTCTTCCTCTCTCTCACACGTGCTCCCTCTGTCTTATCATAACCCTTTCATGATTGGCTGCAATATACCACCTGTTGCCCTGTTGATGGCATTTCTTTTCTTAACAGGTATCTTTGCTGCAGCAGGAGAGGTTGGCATCGTGGAGCTGGAAGAGCCCTCCTTTGCCAAGGCAGTTGTCCACATTTGGGAGCTGCTGCAGCACACTGGAAAAGCAGATCCTTGTCCTGAAACAGACTAAAACAAGGGAACAGCCACAGAAGGAGTGGCTTGTGTACCAAGAGGGGAAAGGAGTATTCCACTTCAACATCAGCAACTGCCCAGGGGATTTGGGCACAGGCAGAGGCATTGCTGTAAGAAAATACACAAGTTGGCTACTGGTGTTGTTAATCCCTCAGAAATACCTTAGCATCCATCTCTATTTTAAGTGAAAGACTGAGAGTCAGAGCTTATTTTCTAGGAGGGTTTAGAGAAACATTAATCTTGAGGAGATCTCCTCACTAACTCAGTCTTGCCTGTTCCTATCCACCAGCATACATCATATGATCTTTCTAAAAAATGTCTTTTGTTGTCCCTCTTTCTACTCTGTAAATATTTATATGAACAGCATTTGCAATCAGTCTTATCCATGTAGAAAGGCTGATGTGGGGGCAACATCTACATGAGGAGAAGAGCAAAAGATGAATAATTAGCTAGGGATAATCTAATTGATGATGATGCCCTGGAACGTGACTCCAGATACTTTTCATCATGTTATCAGCAGAGCGGATGTAAGCTTGGCTCTGCAAAGCACTAAAAGGCCTCATTTGAGGAAAGGGAATGTGCAGTCATAACATATCACAGTAAAAGATGCTTTGAGATCTGTGGAATTTCCTTTACTTGATGAACCCCTCTATTTCAACCACCTACTAGCAGTTGTTTCTGCAAAGAGCATGCACAGCTCAGTGGTGTCCTCTCTGAGGAGCAAATAAGTAAGTCTGGCAAGAGTTAAAGGTGTGCAAATCCCAGCAGTTCGATATCGTGTGATAATGACAACATTGATTTGGGGACATGCAGTGGATGATTAAGAACAAGGATCCCCAGACAAGTGCACCTCTGAGCTTGAATAACAGCAGAAGCAGTTGATGAACATGTTACAGATCTTCCAGGAATTCTGGAGCTAGCAACAACAAAGCAAAACAAGACAACAATGAAACAACAACAATCCTACCCAGAAAACAGAGAAATCCTGACTTATGGCTGAACTTACAAACATTTCTTTCACTTTCTTTAAGTCCAGTCACATCCCATTCATCTGCTCTGCAGAAATGCAACTCCTTTTTTTGTTGTTGTTGTTGTTGTTGTTTTTGTTGTTGTTGTTTGTTTTTATGGTAAAGTTCTCTCCATGGAGGGAATTGACCAAGGACCTCTACATCACCAGTTCCTGATGTGTTACAAGAACTTTGAAACTGCACCATACTGTACAAGTCCAAGAATTAGTCTTTGCCTTTTACAGGCTAATTACAGCATTTAGAAATGACATTGGCAGTGGTGGCTGTTACATATTAATACAAATAGCTGCTAACCCCTCATTTCCTCTGCTTTTTAATTTTTTATAAAGGACTCCAGAGAACTGAGCTGCTCTAAACTGAAAGGGTGTGCATTTACATTGTAAATGTGAGCGGAGAGGATACACTTGTGCAGGGTGGAGTTATTTTGTTCTCCAGCTGCACAAGCTGGATGGCTAGTGGATAATATGTACTGCAAGCTGTTTTTCATCTGTGTCCATCATGGAAAGAAGTTTCCTCTTTCCATGCAAGGGGAGATGAAACTGTATAGAGTGAAATCAGTGGAACTGAAACACTGGGGACACCAAACTTCCTTTGCATCCAAGAATTTTTTCAGGCTTAGCTTATCAAAGTAAAATGTTCCTTAAATTTTTACTTAAGAGTAGTTATTAGTGAGATGTTTTGCTTTGCTTTGCCTTGTTTGTCTTGCATTTTTTTTGTTTGTTTGTTTTGTTTTGTTTTGTTTTTTCCCTGACAAAGCTGAAATGCATGCAGTGTACAGCTAACTACTGTTGTTGTCTTCAGTCATGCCCATAAGCCTCTGCTGAGATGAGATTCTGCCCAACTCATAATGAAAAGCAGTCCCCGGTTTGCAGATATTGCAGTCCAAGCCTTATTCCCACAAAGACCCAGCAGCTGAGCTCTCTGCACTGCAGAGGACTCCACAGGAAGTCCATGCATTAAGTTCAGAGCACAAAGACCAGGTGTATTGTAATATTCATTCATTTGGTTACCTTTTTCTGCCTTGGCAAGTTGTTTGCAAAGTAATTTTTAACAAACACACAGTCAGCACTAATCCAGTTTATCCAGTCTACATTTTGATGCAAAGTCAAATGGCCTTACTTTTCTTCATCTCGTTTTCAGCCCTTTTAAGTAGTCACAGCATGAGGAGATCCAGAGACTACAGACTGAAAGCAGGCAATGAAGAAATAAGTAACTCTTGTACAGTCACAATGAGAAGTACTATGCAGAGGAAAACACTTGAAAGCAGACATTCTCCATTGGTTGAGACTGGGACACCAGATGTGTAACAGGTTTGTTCCTAACATGAATAACTGAATATATCTGTGTATGGAAGCAAGCTCCCACACTGTAAATTCTGTTTTTCCCTCTGCTGCTCTGGCAGTTCATTGAATAAAAGCTGCTGCTGTGACCAGCAGAGCAAACTCTCACTCTGTGTCACCACTAGGAAAGCCAGAGCCATGGTCTCACTGGAAAACCAGAAAACAAAAGAACAGAGGCTGGTATGGGCAATGCTACCTTCAATGGAAATTGAAAACAACTGCTGGGAGGCACTGAGTGACTTGGGGTGAAGTCTGACACAGGTGATTTTTCTGTGCTGTGGAGGTGTTCTTCATAGAGCTGAGCAAAATTCCCAGTTCTTTGAAGACACAGTACTTTAAGTTGGGTTTACTGAAGGCCTCTCTGGCCATTTATAGATTTTGCAGCATCCAGCAAACGTGATTTGAAACTAGGTGTACTTCTGCCACATGTAGTACTGCAACCTGCAAGTAAGCTACTCAGGTCAGTTTTCCACTCCTGCACCAATTTGTTTTCCCCTGAATTGTCCAAATGAATGACTTTTCTTTAAAGTTCTTTAAGAAACACAGCCCCATCCTAACTTCTCATGTTTCAGTTGCAGGATTTCAGGAGCATTTGACTTGGCCTCTGCTCTCAGACATCTGGACCATTCTCTGATCCTCCTAATATTTCAATATTTACTGAGCTCTGATGCCTGAATCTAAAACATTCTTATTTTCTTCTCTTGAAATGTTGGGGAATTGGGAAAAGTCAGATTTGCATTAATTTCTTGCAATAGTTGTGCTGTATTTTTTTCTGGAATTTTTCAGCTCAGAGGATCTGCTGGTACTGACAAAGGCCAATCTAATCTGTTCTCCCATCTTGCAGAGAGGCAAAATTATGTAGCATAATGAAGTGTAATTACTGCACTGAAATAGGATGAATACTGTTATGAAAGGGTAAGACACATTGTGATACAGCTAGCTAACTATGCACCAGTATGTATGGCACAGAGAGTGAGGAAATTCTTACTTGTAATTGCAATTTGTCATTGCAATTGGTGTGAAGAGTGAAACAATGACATTTTGAATTGATTATAATGAATGTAAGATTATTCCATCACTGTCCAACATATCTGTTACGTTGACTGCAATATCATTCCTTTAGCTGTCACCCATCATGATGACCTCTTGCATGTCTGGGGTTCATGATCAGACTTTGCAGAGAGGAAAAGGCTTCCTCCACAGCAGTCTGCAACACCTTAATGCCATGAGGCCTGTATCAGGAAATTACGTTTCATCAACTCATTCAGACATTTCCATATTCTTCAGTTCCATGACAAGGTAAAAGAAAGAAATTAGCTCATTATCCTTGGACAATTTGTGGTGCACAACAACCCATACATTTCATCCAGAGCTGTGGTCACAGCCTCTGCCATCCCTCTCCAGTGGGGCTCTGCCTCCAGCCTCCCAGGCCTCACCCTGCCAGCACACCTCCTGCCACATCACTACTCTTACTTCTCCCCACCATGCACAGAGGTGGCATGAATTGGCATGGGAAACCTGTCCTAACACCTAAAACACTTGTTGAGCTGGACTCCGCAGTGCTCTCACTCACCATCATCACACCAAGTGTTCAGTGAACACACCGCCCATTCCCCAGCTGGTAGTGTCAGTCGTGCAGGCCCCGGACACCATCAGAAGAGTGCAGGCTCCTGCTCATGACCTGCTTACAAGCCAGTGGGGACTGAAGGACGGTCAGGGCATGATCCCTCTTGCAGAAATGAGGAGGCACTTCAGGACAGAGATGCTCTGGGATTATAACTTGTCATTATAACCTTGGTCCCAAAGCACTGCAGATGTTAATTCTGAAGCTGCTGCCCAAATGCAGGCACCACAAAGTACCGTTTGCCTGTTTCTTGTCAGAACTCCTGCAAGTAAAATTTTAGCTAACATCAGCACCTCTTTAAAACAACCAAAACTAAAACCAAGAAAAAGCACAATGAAAAAAAATGTACATACAATGATGCCTCATGTCAGACTGAAAAATGTTTTTCACTTTTTTTCTGTTAACATTTATTGGTCTTGTTTACTATGTTGGAGTGCAGAGGAGCCAAACCTAAGAAGCAGGAATATATATATGAGTCACAAGAAAAGTCCATTTGGTTTCAAACATAAAGCCTCTAGCACAACTGGCTTTGAGTGGAAGACTGAAGGACACAGCACAGAAATTATTTTACACAAGTGAGACCTGCAGATAGATTTCCCACCCATCACTACAGCAACTCTGAAACACCGCAGCATCGCTCCGCAGCCATGCGGGATCTGGGAGGTCTTATGGCATGATGAGAGGAAGCATGCAGGTTTCGGACAGGCCTGCACCCATGCAGCAGCTTGTCTGCCAGAGGAACTGGAGCCCTGTGATGGAGCTGCTGTGTCCTGCCAGCCAATGGTGTGCTGCCACAGCCAGCCACAGGAGGTGTGTAGCACACAGGTCCCACAGCTGCCCTATCCCCTTTCATTCACCTGAGGAAGAGCTCCTCATGCTTTCTCTGGACAAGCTTCCTTTTTCTGTTACTCGGATAGGAAGAGAGCTTTTCCAGCAGAAGCTGGTGGTGTACCATATTGCAGCGTTACTGAAAAGCATTCTGGGGGGATTCCGCTGTACGCACTGAATACAAGCCACTAAATTCTGCTCCGAGTTAACCCCAGGCAACCCCACTGACGTCAATGGAGTGTAACTGAGAGCAGAAGGTTGCCTGTGATCTTCATTTCTTAGGAGTTCACCTGCTGCTCGTTTGAAGCCATAATCCTTGGTGACATCCCAGTCATTTCTATGGGAAAGAGGCTTGAACTGCAGAGATCAGGTCCCGGTTTGAACTTCACCCAGTGCTTGGGTGTTTTGGTAGTGCTTTGTACCAGCCCAATGCCTAACTGCTACCAGTGTCTCACTGGCTGTCATTTAAATGATGATATTTATCATTTGGAAGCACCACTATGAACACAGCTGTATGTGTGGATACGTCCCCTTGGTCCTATGGCGGGTCTTCAGCTGAAAGACACATCCAACACATTCAGCCCATTGAACAGCAACCACTGCCATAGTGATAGGCACAAGAATGACTGGTGTGTACAGGACACAGAAGCAGAACCAAAGACCCAAGCCCCAGGAAAATGTCCTTAACAGTGTGCAGCCCCCAGCTTTCTGCAGGACCCAAAAGGGAATTTCCATGCCCCAGCAGCAGAGCCATGGTTGCACAGCTACCTGCAGATTTTGCAACCCTGAAATAGACCTGTGGGGCACAGAGGGTGCTCAGGGAGCAGGGAGCTCTGGATCCCCTGGGGAGCTACATAATCTTATGAATAGGTATGTGATTTGACACATGCCTGACGAGCCTGAGGAAGACTAGATGCCGAGGGAAAATTTCTGCAGGCTGCGCATTGTAGGTGACATTTATGACCATCCATGATACGCTATGTTCTCCTGCTCCACAAGTATAAGCACTGCCCAGTGTTTTTCCACAGGAGCTGGTTTGTTCCTGAAAAAGAGCACATAAGATCCGATCCAAAACACTGGAAAACCCATAGGATTAATCCTTTCAACTTGCATGAATTTGGCCTGAGGCTCCCATCAGTGCCTGTTGTTGACATAACACTGTTAACTTTGTTTGAAGCAAGGGCAATGTCCATGGTCTGTGGGTCTGGCACTGCAGCCCAAGAGCTTGGTCCCACTGGTGTCCTTCTGGTGATTAATGTACTGTGAATGACTTATTAATGGTGGAACAGCAGTAGAACTCATCAGGAGATGACACAAATGGGGCCAAGGAGTTGTAGCAAAACCTAAACTGAAACTGTTTTGTGCCTGTTTCACAATGCAACACCCATCTGTTGGTGAGGGAGAGGCAAAGGAGAGTTTTCTTAATGCCCTGAAAGGATGGTCATAAAACAAAATACTTTTGTTCAAAAACCATATAGTGTAGAAGCCACCCTAGATAGCATCACAAGAGGCTGAGACCCATAAAATGGTGTAAGGCCTGTTCTGAGAGCCACAACAGCTGCCCTGGTGCATCCCTGACGTGCTGTCCCCTGAGGACATTGCATGGGTGAGGGTTCTTCCTCCCTGCCACCTCCTCCATCCTTCCCAGCTGGAGAGGGGCTCTCTGGCCACCACTTTCCAGTCTGGACCTCCTTTCCCTACCTGCAGCAGACTTGCTGCAGGTGGGTGGTCTCCAGGAGAGAGATAGAAACCCATGCTGCTTTAGCAAATCAGACATTCTCAATGAGTGGTAAGAGGCTGAGCATCTCTGCAGCAGCAGCCAAGGCTCCACTCTGTCCCAGCCATCACACTTGGCCAGCACCACTGAGCTCCAGTCCCCAAAACAGCTTGTGATCAGTTGTTTGTAAATGTCAGCTTCCACAGCAAGCTTTGGCTAGAGTGTTTTCATAATATGTGCCTTTTTTCCATACCAGCTACATCTCTGGAGTGTTTGGATGAATAAAAAATGTACTGGACCAAACCATCTCTGAGATGTCTCCTCTGGCTGCAGCAGGCATGCACTGGGGCTAGATTTCCCATTCCCCACTTTTGCTGATAGTAGGAGACAAATTCCTACTGGTGTCAATCAGCTTGTTGACGATGCAAGGCAGAAAAAGCAGGATGGACTTGCTTTCTACAAAACATCTGCAGACTTCCAGCTGATGTAAATTGTTATGATTCCCTTGGCAATAGTGGATTTGTGCCAGTTTGCCCTCAATTGAGAACTGGGTCTGTGCTTAAGACTTGATGAACATCACCAAGACTTCAGCTGCTTGTCTCACCCACACTTCGGAGGCTCCTTGTGCAGCTGTTATGGTCTGTATACTGCTCTGTTCTCCCATGCCTTATCTCCAGCTGAAGAAGTGTTTTAGATCATAGGATCATTTTAAATAAAGGCTTCATGAAGGTTTGTACCTCACAAACTGAGTAGCATCTAAATTACAGCTTTGGTGGATGTGTCCCTCTGTGTGCATAACAAATCATACTGTGAAGCCAGATTCTGCACTTTGAATGTGAACTTTCTGGTAAAAGTCTGAATTTGCTATGCTATGATAATTCTACCTAGGAGGCAAATGCCATTTCTCTCACAGCAGCCCCGAAGAAGTGAGAAGGCTCTGTCTATAACAGCAAACATCACTGTAGTCAAAAGGTAGGCACCAGCCCACTTTGCCAATGCTGAGGTGGTCAGCTTCCTGACCAAGGCAAGGACCCATATGAAACATGGAACCACCCCTGAAAATTCATATAACACGACCCAAAACAATGCCAAAGAGCTTGTAAACCACTGTCAGGTATGGACTTTCTGGTTCGAGGAACATTTCCAGCTGCTCTGCAAAATACAGGGATGTAGCATCCAACCGTAGTCCCCTCAGACCTTGTTCACACTAGTGTGCCTTTCAGAAGCATTGCACAGGCCATCAGTGATTACAAGTGGCAACACCACCCACCAGTATCACCAGGGTCAGACAAGGGGGCACATTTTTTCTTCCATGAGCCACCTCAGAGCAAGCAGAACATGCTCCCTGAGCAGTAAGAGAATTTCTTCTCCCCATATACTGTGCCAGCAAAAGAATGGATTGACTATGCCCGTAAAAAAGCAGACGGGATGGCTGCACACAGAGTTAAGATGCACATGTGGGTGCCTCACTGCTCGTGTGTGTGTCCTTTCAGGTGCTGAATAAGAAAGATCCCCCCTAGCACTAACGGAATGTGTATCCTAAACAAAGTTTCATTGAGGAAATGGTGCCAGAAGGGATATATGTAGCCACTTTTTAATTCATTTTTATTTTTTATTTTTTTTTTCAGACAAGCATGATTTTGAAACTGTAAACGTGCTGTAGGACATTTGTTACAGCACCTCCGACAGCAGATGCATGACAGAGCTCCCGGGGGCTTGCTTCTGGAATGTCAGAAACGCATGACAGAGCTGCAGCGTTCAAAACATTCAGGGAAACAAAAATCCCTGAATTAGGCAATGCTGTTAGGATAGGGAAATAAAAAATCAGAATTGAACAGCCATATTTTTGAAAGTACACTGCAGTGTCCCTCAGGCATTCAGAAATCATGAGTTAGGTCTTAAAAAATAAGAAATCATTGGTTTAAATATAATAGTTTGGGGGGAGGTGCTAGTAACCTTACATTTACTGCACTATTAAGGGTCACATTTATAAGTTCTTCTGGAAAAACTAGAAAATGAACTTTATTTTGTAATAAAAGCAAAGATTCTTACATAATCTTATAGCCTAGGGGATGAGGCATTAAGCAAAAATTCAGATAATGCGATAAAATCCCAACAGTTGGAAACGCTGGAGCAAAATCTAACTTGTGTAGCCCTGGCAATATCGAGCAATATCAGGTTTGGGACCTGGTTCAAGAACCCACATCCAGGAGCAGCCCATTCTGGTGGAGTGATTCACATCCATAATTGTTCCAGACTGCAGTTTTCAGATGGTAGCTGTCAGAAATGAGCTGGCACATGACAGCCCTGTTCCAGTCAATGGAAAAAGCCTCTCTGAATAAAAGAAGAAAAAAGCCCCTGCGGGGCAGACTTCTGCAGTGACAAATTAACGAGCACAACAAAGTGAGGAGTTTCAGATGACCTTCTAAGGTTTTAGGAGCTTTACATGGGGAGAACGAGTCCCACTGTATTTCAATAAATGCACCCAGTTCCTCTAAATCTTGTCCCCTATGGATCACACTGCGGTGACTTTCATTTGTAAGATAGCACTTGGCATTTATTTATTTACTAACAAGTTTACCTCTTTAAAAAATGTAGTTCAAAAACAAAAACTAGTATCTGCTTCTGACACTTCCTCTCACCCTTGCAGCTGCCCAGCCTGTCCTAACACGGATCAGGGTTCTTCCCAACAACTAGCCCCTGGGTATGGGAGACAGCGTGGGAGCCCTGGTTCGTCACACTGACACTGACGATGGACCTGGGACAACTTCCTAGTCTTTGAGGATACCACTGTGCACTTTGCATGGGGAGAAACAATTCCCATATCTGTCTGGGGACAATTCTATATTTGATAACAGTTCCATATTTGAGAAATACTGACTTACCCTGAACATCATGTTCACCCACATGTCTCTTTTCTGGAACGCAGGTAGCTGTAATCTTCTGCCAGACTTTTCATTCACCCCCTCAGATCCAACCACTCTCAGTTAATTACCATATGTCACTTTTTTTTTTTTTTTTTCCTGAAAAACTTATAGAATGTTTCTCAGAATGTGTGCGTCAACATTTCAAGAAAGTGTACTCATTCCTTTGCCAAGTGGTGCTGCATCTGGCCACACCTCTGTTACAAAAGATGGAGCACCATATCCATTTTCTAAGAAAAGGCATGCAGTTCTTCACCATCAGACTTTGCCCTTAAAAGCAAAGGTGCTGCCAGTACAGCACTCTGTGCTGAAGCTGTCCCAGTCTGCTGTTCCCTGTTTGTCAGAAGCACAAAATTACACAATCTCTTCTGTGCAGCTGATATTTGAGCAACTGTGGTAATGTCTAGACTTTCCTCATTCTCATGTGAGCTCAAAGGACACAGGCTTTGTCCCAGTCTGAGTTCCTGGGAGGCCTGATAAACTATCTGTGGCTCTTCTTGTGTGCTAGCCAAGACCTTATGTCCATCAGCCCTGTCCTCTGACATAGCAAGACTTGGGTTCTCACACACATTATTGTGGCAATGATCCCAATGTTTTCTGTGGCTGTAGTACCTGTCTGTGGCAATGCACAGACTTCAGTGACAGCCATTCAGGTCAGGAAACACTCTTCAGCCTCCATCCTGTTCCCGTCCCCAAACATCAGTGTTGGGGGACAGGAGCAGGACCTTATAACTAGACATTAAGTTGGGCATGATAGTACCCCATCACTACCTCCAGTGGCATAGTTTACAAGTCACACATGGGAAGAAAAAAGCTGTAGGAGACAGAGAAGGGGCAGTGGTGAATTCTAAAAGACCTGCAGTCAGACAGGAGTCTGGGGAGAAGCAGAAGTCAGAACTGAGAGATGAAGCCACTTAGCAGGTTGGAAGTAAGCCTCGTGGACCAAGGAGGATCATGCTAGTGGAGGGGATCAGTGCTTGGTGATGTCTGGCTGAGCAAGCGGTCCTGTTACCTGGCCACGCCAGGGCATGCTACAAAAACCACTATGTGGTTTCACACCTCACACTTCCAGTGCTTCCTGCACAGGGAAAGATAAGAAATTGATGCTGAACACTACTGTGCAAATATAGCGGTTTAAACTCTTCTCAGCAAAAGTCCAGCGGGATGTGAAGAGACTTCTTTTGTTTGCTATCCACAAGCTAAAAAGCATAACACGTCATGTCAGGCTGAGAAAGAAAAGGCTAATCAAGGGCATCTGAAATCAATGGGAAGTCAACTACAGCACAAACTATAATAACTGTTGTGCATTTCTCACCTTCCTTGTGCTGGTAGTCTGACGCTCCCCTTCTCCTGCAGCTGAGAAGTGCATTAATGCTCTACAAACTCATGCTCAGATATGGAATCATTAATCTATATGCATCTATATCAGCTACTCAGTACTGGCAGCAGACAAGTAATTTTGCAGCCAGTCAAAGGGGCAGTGACTAAATCTTGCCAGAATAACAGCTTCCCCATTTGTTAGCTGCAGTCGTGTTAAGCCACGTTGCAAGCAGTCGTTTTCATGCTGGACAGAAGGCAGGGAACTAGAACCCTAGCCATAAAACCCCTGGTTGCTGCTGCCCAAGAAGGGAGAGTATCTCCCTAGTGCTACCCAGCACCATGAGAGAGCAAAGCCAGAGGGTGAGTGCCCATCACACAATGTAAGGCTCACAGTGATGCCAAACGAGGATAGAGCAGGACTGAGCAGGTTTGGTAGATTTTAACCCTGTTAGAAATATCAAGTGACCTGGGAGCCAGCCTGGATGGCTTGTTCCTTCTGTGGGATTTTCCAGGGGCCAAGCTTCCCACCAGAAGTGTGGCCACAGGGGTACAAAGCCCTGCAGTGCTGCCCAGGATGGGAGGAGCTGTACTGCATACAAAGTAGTACTCATAGTGAGCAAACCCTGGCACTTGGACAAGGGGATGAATTTCAGGATAGACCTAAAGGAGCTGCCAAGACACCGGAGTTGTTGTTCTGGAGAAGTACCTTTGTTCTGAAGAAGTCATTCATTATAAGCATATTCACAAAGTTAAGTAATAAATGTTATAAAAATGATAAGTTGTTTAAAACTGAATTTTGCAGATCTGCTCCACTTCTTTTGCTGAGATACGCATTAATGTCAAGAGGCTTTGAATTACCACTGAAAGTCATTTAGAGAAGCTTTTCCTACAGAAGTATTTTTATGCACTGAATATTGGTCCTCTAGATCTTCTCGCAGGGAATTTGCAGTCAATGAAAATATAAGGAAAGTCTCCTGATTTTCAGCTGGATTCTTGTCCAGGCTTCAGAGAGTCTTTCCTTAATGCTGTGTGAAGTGTCTGATCTGATCTAAAAGCTATTACTTCTTCTAAGTCAGATAATAAGAATCATTAAGCATTGCCAAGTTAAACTCTCCTAAATACTAGGAAAAATAAGTAGGGCCTTAAAAAGAAAAATGCAGTCTGGGACTAATTCCCAGGAGATTTTTGGCACACAAAAACTCTGTCAGATTCAGCCTAGTGATAATTCATAGGCATAGTCCACAGATAATCTTCCTTTGATTTAATTACAGCCTGAGTCATGGTAGTTCAACTCTAGCTGCGTTTGGACTACTCAGACATCTGCAATGGGGTTTCAGGTTTGAGGAAATGCAACGGGAATGGGATTCTGTGGCACAGTGTCCATTTGCTGATACGAATAATACCCTTGCTTGGTACAAAATGCAGCATGCCTTGCGGTTTGGTTCTAAAATTTAATCCCTGGCAGTGGCAAGTGTGAACTGGAGTTCAGCACTGAAGTGACTCACTCTGAGCACCACAACAAGGCAGCATTTCAGGCACACATCTGAAATAGTGTGTTCTACCTCTTTCAGCAAGACATTTTTGTGGTTCATGGTATCTGCATTTCTAGGGATGCAGGCACAAGCAGCCCACGAAAGCTGTGTGTTGAGGAAGTACATGTCACTGAGCTAAATGCCACTTTAAGAAAGGCTGAGGATTAGTTTTGAGGGTTGTCACCAAGTCAAAGTTATGTGAGCAGTTAAATTGTGCAATAGGGTCAATTTAGAAGGAAAATTCTGTCTGCACCCAAGAGTCATTACTGTCTGGGTTCCTCTCTGTGCCCTTGTGCAGACTAAAGACATAAATGCGGAATAAACCACTTTGTTAGAACATACCCTTCATTAAAATTGTAGGATTAGTCATAGATTAATGTTCAGCATTCACTGTACTCCCAGAGAACAAGACACCCATTTCCAAAAGAGTCAAGACTGAGCTTCTTCAAATAGTTTCATGGGGAACACTGAGGCGTGGTAATAGTTTTGCCCTCTGTTGAGGATCACAGTCATTAAATACTGTTCCATGATGTGAAATTACAGAGTCTAGTGGGTGTTATAAATCTAGGTTTCTAATAGGTCTTAATGCCCTTCAGTAGTCCCACACTGAAGGTCCAGTCCTCTGCCCAAAAGCACTGCCTAGAAACTACCTGCTAGAAACTGGATAATATCAGGTGTCTTGGAATACACAAATTAAATCAGAACTATTAAAATATTGGTCTGAGTATTTTTGGTGTCAGAATTGGTCATTTTTGTAAAGCTTCATACAGAAAAATATGCTTTCCTATGACAATTTCTTTGTCATGGCACATTCTGTTTAATGTTTTGCTGCACAACCCCATGTTCTCAAGATGCTGCAAATGATGCTCTTCCTAGTGGCTGAAGAACCAGGACACACTGGTAGCACATAAAACTGTGAGAAATGAAGGCAACTCAACATCTGCAACAGAGCAAGAATTTTAAGTACTGGTCCACCAGTTCCTGTCAATCTGCCACATAAAGGCACACGTGGCGATCTAAGGAAAGTCACCGGGTTGACTTAGAGTGGATGGGACTTGTTGGGGTCCTACTCCTGCCATCTCTGCCTACAGTTCTGCTTGGCAAAGTGAGAACATGGCCTTTCCAATGCTGAACACAATACTGCTGCTGAAAGTCCTCAGTGGGGATTTTCAGGAGCTGCTTTCAAAGCCTGCCTCCTTCCCTGACTTCCTTCACAAGGCATGATTCTATCATGGGCACAGGCAGGAAAAAAAGTCCCTTCTTTCAAAAGCGGATAATCTGGTTTGTTTCTATATTGGTGTTTATTTTATGACAGTGTAACAAAGCCTGTAAATGTTGTTAAGCCAGAGTCAGTATTAGCAATGGAAATAATTACTACCACTTTAACTGACGTTTTGTTAATGTTACTGTAGCGCTGTCTCATGAGTCATGACAGGATGGAAATTAATTTGTCACTGCTGTAGGTCTCTTTTCTCTTTACTATAAAGCCAGTTTCTCCTCTTACATTCATCTGCTCGAGTGTCTGCAACAGAACTAATAAACCAAAAACATGCTTGAACATCCTTGTACGTGCTGCTGACTCCGTGGCCAAGGCATTTTGAATGTCATTTAGCTTAGGTAATGGAACAGTTGTGTGAAAACTGAGGCCCTGGTGAAGGCACCTTTGAAATTCACAGAAAGGCTCTGGACTCCTTCAAGCTTCGAAAAGGTATATTTTTACAGCCTTTGCAAAGAACTTTGCTTCAGAGGACTTTGTGGATACATCCTTTCTGGAATGCCTGCTTGTCGTGATTCAATGTATTCTGGATCAAAAAATGAATACATCAGAACTATATAAAGAGTAAGCAAAAAGCAAGGCATATATTCTACCTGGTGATGACAGGAGGTCCTTGTAATGGTTGGGGCTGGAACACAGGGAATATGAAGGAAGACAGAGGGTGCTGGGCTGCTTCAGTCCAAGGGTTGAAGAGGAAAGGGAAGCCAGACCGTGGTGCACAAGAAGCAAGAAGATGTGATTCACAAAAAAAAAAAAAAAAAAAAAAAAAAAAAAAAAAAA
>NC_048926.1:74821669-74824188 GCF_011077185.1 Oxyura jamaicensis | reverse complement strand
AAAAAAAAAAAAAAAAAAAAAAAAAAAAAAAAAAAAAAAGTAACATTCTGGCCTACCTATTGAGAAAAGTTTTCACCAGGAGGGTGGTGAATCTCACTGGAAGAGGGGCTTGGAGAGGCTTTAGGATCTCCAGCCTTGGAAATATTCAAAGTTTGACTCTTCAAGGCACGAAGAAACCTGTTCTAACCGGACCAGCTTTGTTAAGGGATTCGGACATCAAGAAGTCCCTTCCCTCTTCAGTTATTCCATCAGTTAATTAACTCTTTGGAAAGTTGGTTTGTTAGTTTGTTTAGTTTCTTTGAAGAATAGGATTCTGATCCCTGCTCACATTCTTTGCCTTGGATTTAGCAAACTCACTGCATTTCGAAGTCTCTGACCTACCCTCCTTATAAGGGTTTTTTATTCCCCTCTTTTCTAAAAAAATTCCAATAGGAGAAAATAGATAGATTCTCTGAATAAAATAAAATAAAATAAAATAAAATAAAATAAAATAAAATAAAAGTGAAAATGCCCTTCACTTTTCCTTTGCCTGTTGAATAAGGAATTTGTTCTATTTGTGCATCTATTTTGCTGTTATTCAAGATATGTTCAGTGTTTTCTGCAGTACAGCAGTAAACCCAAACTTCAGCAGCCTGTTCATTCCCCAGCCAGTGGCATAACCTACATTTCCCAGTGTGGATAATTTCTGAGCCAGCTGCAGACTTAGCTGACTTAATCTGGCGCTCTCCAGATCTGCTTTCAAACTCCCTTTCTAAAGGTGAATAAGTAGAGTGGTAGAGCTAGACAGTTTCTACTGATGAGCTTTTTCCCATTTTCAGAGCTCAAAGAAGCCTTTCTCTGTTGCTAAATGTTTTTATTTTATATATTAAGTTTAGCCTTTACTGAAACTTGAATATGTTGTAGGTTGGGAGAGTCTACTTTGGAGATTTCTGTGATGTTTTTAATGTCTGAGAGTGACGCAGTCAGAAAAGCTGGAAGAAATTAGGCTTATGATGAAAAATGACTTTTTTTTTTTTTTTTTTTTTTTTTTTTTTAGAAAGCAGACTCCAGCAGTGAGGTCTGAGAAAGCCTGAGGCTCTCATCCACATGTGCAGGAATCTAGCTTTGTCCCTGGGAAAGTATGTCTGCTTTCTGTGACCAGTGAAGAACCATAACCAATACCAGTCCCACCCTGTACTGCAGGGACAAGACCTCAACCCACAGCACACCTCCTTCTGCTCCCTTCACCCAGGATCCCTTCACTGCTCCATGGCCAGAGCACCTTTGGAAGGAGATGGCTCACTTTCAGCACTGGCCCTACTCTCCCTGCACACAGGGCATGTGCATCCCCCCCCCCTCCCCCCGAAAAGGGCTGTAGACATAGGAAATGTCAGACTTCTTTTCATTACTTCGAACATACAGCTTAACGCATAAATGTTTCATTATCCCAGGATGTGCTCTGACAATGCACAAAGGAAATAACAGTTGGCTTTCCAGCTCTGAAAACTCAATTTTTTCAGGTGAAATTTCAGCTCTTGAAACCAGATCCTGTTGTGAAACTCCTTCCACAGGGCTTCCTGTGAGCCTGATGCATATTCCATAAGCTGTGAAACAATATAATATCCCCCTCATAACATAGGTAAACTACTACACCATTCTCCTCATTGCATCATGGGTGTCTGTTTTTTAGCACTGCAATCATACAGGCACATATTTAAGACCTGAAAAAAACACAGAACATTGATTGCCAAGGCATCAACTGGAAAGGCATTTTCTTACTTTGACTGGACATGGCGCCAAGCAATTGGTAGAAAACTTGAACAGGGGTCATCTCCTGGCTGTTTTGTATCTCTTCCTCCATCCTTAAGTCCTTTGGCCTCTTGACCCATGGTTTTCACAGCATACATCCGCATATCATTTCTTGAATGGATCTCAATATCTGGCAAAACATTGCATTGCAGAAGTTGAGAAAAGCTGTGAATTTATTTCAGTTGATGTTGCATTTTAGCATCTGGACACACCACAGGTCAAATGCTATGTTACTGTGGTGATGGAGGCTGACAGTGTGCCTCCATGAACACATTAATATTTGCTTAACTAAGCTAAATGAGAAAACCTGGATCCTTCTCATAGACCACAGAGGATTTCAGTAACTGACTTGGCCTGCAACAAGAGCTTTAAAACAAACAGAGTTTGGATCCTAATAGATTTCTTCAGTAATACATCGTGTTGCTTCCTTTGAATATAGGGAGGTTTAGTCACTCTTATAGGCCCAAACAGTAGAGCTGAGGACATGAAGCCCAAGACAGTCCCTAAAGCTCTTGAAACATTTCTTTCTTTCTTTTTCTTTCTTTCTTTCTTTCTTTCTTTCTTTCTTTCTTTCTTTCTTTCTTTCTTTCTTTCTTTCTTTCTTTCTTTCTTTCTTTCTTTCTTTCTTTCTTTCTTTCTTTCTTTCTTTCTTTCTTTCTTTCTTTCTTTCTTTCTTTCTTTCTTTCTTTCTTTCTTTCTTTCTTTCTTTCTTTCTTTCTTTCTTTCTTTCT
>NC_048926.1:74806262-74816669 GCF_011077185.1 Oxyura jamaicensis | reverse complement strand
TCTTTCTTTCTTTCTTTCTTTCTTTCTTTCTCTTTCTTTCTTTCTTTTTTTCTTTCTTTCTTTTTCTTTATTTCTCTCTCTCTCTCTTTCTCTCTCTTTCTCTCTCTCTCTTTCTCTTTCCCTCTTTCTCTTTCTCTTTCTCTTTCTTTCTCTCTCTCTCTCTTTCTTTCTTTCTTTCTTTTTTTTTTCAGAGATGCTTTACTTTTTCTTGATGCATAGGTGTTTTCATTGAATTACATTTTGAAAGCTATTTAGTGTATGATTCACGTCAAGGAGAACATGCTTGCAAGTTTGACTAGGCAAATAACTTAGTCCTATTTGTCACCTTTGAACCTATTACCTTAGAAAAGGTTTTCCTGAGTGATAAAGAATGGGAAGGTTGATTGAGGCATGAATAAGTTCTGAGACTGTCTCTAGTGCTTCTTGAGTTGCCCGTAACCAAACAGCTTCTTCTTTGTGACCATCACTTCATGGTTTCTTTGAAACACTTGCTTTGGATGTTGTTAGCAGCACTGATTTACGAGATGGGGTTGGGTGCCTGTTCATGAGCAATTGCATGAAGATCATCAGCTCAAAGGCTACCAAATGCTTGTTGAATGCTAACTACCCCCCACCAATAAAATCTGAGACACATGTGAGCCAGTGACCTAGAGGTCATGAGCATTTTCAGTAAAGACCAGTTCTCATTTTCAGCCCTGTAGTTTATCTTTACATGCAGCCCTTTTGCTAAGCATGAGCTATAAAGAAATGTTTGCGTATTGGAAGTAGGATGGCCGCTGCCTGACCTTGTCCATGAGTAAAACACAGGTGCTGGTGTGCTAGCTGTTTCCCCATATTAATACTGAACAATTTTAATTCTCCAAGAATAATCCTTCTCCTAAGCCATGCCATATATAAAAGATCTTACCCAAATATTGACCTCTCATGAAAGGCTAAGCATCTTTTCCTTAGTGTGCACTGTTCTGCCTGAAACTGCCTCTTGCTGTTCTTTGTGAACATACTGACATCTTCTGGTTGCATCTGAAATTCTGCTACAGGGAAAAGAGTTGATGTACCAAAGATGAGCTTCTGCAAGAGATACTCTAAGTCTTTACGTAATCATGCTGACTCGGTGTGACCCAGCCTTGTCCTTCTCCACAGACCCCTACATATATGCTGACACGTGTATTGGCCCAGGCCACTGGTGTGAACACACATGCTTAGAAGATTAGTTTTGTTCATGTCAGAATGCATTTCTAAAAAGCTGGCTGAATCAAGACAAAAGACAACTAACTTGAGTCACATGTGAAATACAAGCTACAGCTAAAAATCTCATCTTCTCCAGAAAAGGAGCTTTTAATAAAGTTTATTCTTGTTGTTTAAAGTTTTATATTGGTTTTGCTTTTAGGAGGTTCCAAATACAAATGAAACTCCTGATGTGTTGTTGGTGTTTTGTTATTGTTGTTTCTGTATACCTGAAATACTTTTTGGATACCTGAGAAAATATGTTTTTGCTTTTTGTCCTGTATTTTCTTTCTGCATTGCCCAAAGCAGGGTTCTATGTTCAGATTTTTCAACAGATGTATTATATATATGCCCAGCAAATATACTTAGCTTTTTAGTAAATCATAGCCCAGTGCTAAACCTTCTAACTATGCCTAACTTGGTTGAGTTTTCTGCAATTCTAGTCAATGAAATGTTGTTAATATACTGGAAGTGAGTAAGAAGTATAAAAAATAAATTTTTTTAAAAAAAAAAAAAAAAAAAAAACAAACAAACAAAAAAAAAAACTCTTCACATATAGGTTTAACTCACCTTTACATAGTTATTTCCAAGCAATTCTATGTAAGACATAAAAAGCCTAGAATGGTGCCTGATTCTGAATTCTACTTAGGCGTGTTAAGTATTGTCTGGTAAAGGGCACTGTGGAAAATCTTCTTGCATATAACTTCAGTCAATTAGTCTGTTTCAAGCAAATCTAACCCTGGGTGCTGGTCCTTGGTCATCTCATGTATGTTTGAGGGGAGTGTGTTCTCCTTCTTAGGGGCCACTGTGGCATTTTAGGCTCATGGTAAATGAGGAAGGCCACCAGTACCATATCTGCTTCTTCTGTGAAGCCAGAGATCATCAGAGCCAAGACATTGCTGACGGATGAAGAGGGGACTTGAAGTGATTTTGAGGCTGTTCTGTAGGCAATTTGATGTGGGCTTTTTCAACAACGACCTAAGAATGGATGAATGCCTGGCTAAAAGGCACTGCAGATACTGTGCTTAGCTGTGGGTCATTCACACATTACTGATTTTTATGGAACTGCTCCAACTCAGCCAAGTATACTGTCACTTGCTGGCTTCACGGGAAGTATTCTTTCATGGGAAGTATTCTCAGCGGTATTCACAGGGAGCAGGAGGGGGCAAGAAGCATGAAAGCAAGGAAGTGAAATTATATGATTTTGTAGAACATCTGAATTGTTTGAGTCAATGAGATCTGGTGACAAAGAAAGAAGACTACATGATAAACACCAGTCTGAGAAGAAAGTCTAGCAGAGAGAGCCCAGGAGATTGTGCTGTACAGGATGCGTCAGTTTTTGGAGGAGAATGAACAGCAGAGGTACATAAGCTTCCCCATTTGCTTTCAATAGTTCTCCTATTTCATATATTTTATTTAAAATGTCTCACATGGAGTGAGAATATCTCCAAGGTGTTGCTATCAGGAAAGGGATTGAAGCAGGCAGAGAAAAATGTTTTGTGCCCTACATAGAAGACAAGTTTTAAACTGCCCTGCAGATGGGTTCCCTGAGGGGAAAGAAGGGACCAGGGATGGTCTTAACATAAGCAATGATTATGTGCCCAATTTCTAGCTCTATCAAACAGTGAGAGGTGGATCAGATATCATAGTTATGTATTATGCACAATAGTTATTTAAAAAAAAAAAAAACTCGAAACACAAGAGGCTATCTTAACGATGATTTGGGGGGATTGCTTTAAAGCAAAGCGGAAGCATACCAGCTATGGAAAGGTGGCCAAATACCCATTGAGGACTACAAGAACCTTGCTAGGGCATGCAGAAATATAGACAGAAAGGCTAAGTCTCAGCTAGACTTGAAATTGGCCAACAATGTCAAGAACAAGAAAGGGCTTTTCAGATAAGAAAGCAAAAGCACAAGGAAGACATAGGCCCCTTGTTGAACAGTGCAAGGAAACTATTGCAGATTTGTAATAGTTTATATTACTATTAATGTTCTATTACTATTTAATAATCAAGAATGTTGACAAGGGAGAGGTTCTCAATACCTTTTTCACCTCTGTTTTCACAGGAGTAGCCAGAACCCAGATCACAGGATCACATAGCTATGACAATGCATATGTCCTCCCCCAGTAGTGGAGGAAGGGCTGATCTGTGGTGTCTTGCAAGAGCTGATCCTATATCAATCTACAGGTCCAGCCAGGATCCACCCCAGGATGCTGAGACAAGTGGCTGACATGTTTGCAAGGTCCCAGTCTACAATTTTTGAAAAGCCGTGGAGTTCAGGAGATAGCCCTCATAACTGAAGGGGCAAATGTCATAACCATCTACAAGAACAGCCAAAAAAAGGACCCAGGAAACTCCAGGCTCATTCACCGTATTTCAGCCCCTGAGAAAGTAAGGAAACAAGTCCTAGAAACTACTACAAACCAAATGAAGCAGGCGAACGGTAGAAGGCAACACAGATTTACCAAAGGTAAATCCTGACTGACTACCCAAATCACCTTCAGTAACAAAGTACCATTTTTTATGAACATGGGAAGAGCAGTGGATAATGCTTACCTGGACTTGAGCAAAGTGTTCAACACTTTTCCACAGCCTTCTTCTGAACAGACTGACGAGATTCAGATTGGGTGGGTGGGTGTTATGTGAAATGAGTAGGAAATTGGGTAATGGGCCACCCTCAGAGGGTAGTGATCTATGTTTTTTTCTCAGGCTGGCAGCCAGTCATAATTGGGGTCCCTCAGAATTTGATACTGGGCCCCATGCTGTTCAATGTCTTCATAAATGATCTGGTTGATGGGATTGAAGACACCCTGAACAAGTCTGCTGATGACACTAAACTGGGTCATCACTAAGTAAGGTGGACACATCAGAAGGGAGAGTCACCTTACACAGAGACCTTGACAAGCTGGAAAAGTGGGCAAGTAAGAACTGCATGAGGTTTAACAGACAAATGCAAGATTCTGCAACTGGTACAACATAACCAAAGAGCCAAGTACAGGCTAGGATCTAAGTGGCTGGGGAGCAGCCTTGCTGAAAGGGACCTGGGGGTCCTTGTGGACAACAAGCTGAACATGAACATGAGTCAACAGCATGCTTTGGACCTGAGAAGGTCCAAAGGAGGGCTACAAAGAAATTCAAAGGGCTGAAGAACCTGTCCTATGAGGAAAGAGTGCAGGAGTTAGGTCTTCTCACCCTGGAGAAGAGAAGGCTTGGAGGGGGACCTCATGACAGTATTCTAGTAACTAAAGGTTGGCTACAAAGAGGATGGAGGCTTTCTCTTTAGAAGGAGGCTATTGTGGTTTAACCTGGCTGGCAGCTAAACACCACACAGCCATTCGCTCACCCTCCCTCCTCCCTCTCTGGGATGGGGGAGAGAAACGGGAAAGTGAAGCCTGTGAGTTGAGATAAAGACGGTTTATTAGGATACATAATAATAATAATAATAATAATAATATGTACAAACAAGTGATGCACAATGCAATTGCTCACCACCTGCTGACCAATGCCCAGCCTAACCTCGAGCAGCCGGCCTCCCACCCTGGCTAGCCACCCCTATATATTGTTCAGCATGCCGTCAGATGGTATGGAATACCCCTGTGGCCAGTTTGGGTCAGCTGTCTTGGGTCTGTCCCCTCCCAGCTCTTGCTGCACCCCCAGCCTGCCCGCTGGCAGGACAGAGCGAGAAGCTGAAAAGTCCTTGGCTTAGTGTAAGCACTGTTCTGCAGCAATTAAAACATCAGCATGTTATCAGCACTCTTCTCATCCTAATCCAAAACATAGCACCCCAGCAGCTACTAGGAGAAAAAGTAACTCGGTCCTAACTGAAACCAGGACAGAGGCACATGGAGAAGACAGGGATAGTAAAAGCTGCCGTGGGAAGGGGGTTCATTTTGATACAAGAAATACATTTTTTACAGTGAGAACAATATATTACTCATACAACCTCTGCAGGAACATGGTCGAGTCCCCATTACTTTGGGTTTTCAAGGTGCTTTTATCTAGTGGGTGACATCTCTGCCCATGGTATAAAGGGGTTGGAGCTAGGTGATCTTTGAGGTCCCTTCCAACCCAAGATGTTCTATGATTCTATTATATGATTCTTTTGGACAGGATCCTAAATAATCTCATCTAACCACAAAAGGTTAAACCTAATGGTCTTTTGAGTTCCCTTCCAACCTGGGCTATTCTGTGGATCTGTTGTTCTATGATCCTATTGCTACAGTTCGTGTGTTTGGACATTTGGTGTGCCTGTGTGACTGAACAGCAACGCCTGGCAAAGTCCAAGCCCAGGAGCCTGTGGCTGCTCCCCATGGAGCACAGTGCTGCCATCAGGGGTCAGGGTGCCACACAAACAGCTACCTGACCCTTCCCTGGCCCTTTCATCACTGACATCCCAGAAAAATGGTATTTGAAACAGATAAGGCCAGAAAGTGTTCATGTAGGAACAAGTAGATATTTCTAAATCATCTTTGTGTCTGAGACAGAAGGAAGGTAACTGGAGGTACTGGTACTACTTCACTTTTTTAGGGAGCTGGCCCAGGAGACACTGCAGTGCCTATATTTTTAAAATGCAATATGATTTATTTTTTTCTCCTTTGTCTGCAAAGTGGTTTGAGCCCTATGTGAACAACATGTTGGTTATCAGCTCAAAACTGGTATTGAATGGTGTTTTCATTCCTGTTCATCAAAACATACAGTAATTCCTTGTCTAAAGCCAACCTATCCTTTGTGGACAGTTACATGTGAGGACAGATTTGGGGCTCAGGTTGTAATTGTTATTCAGATCCCTGCCTATTATGACACAGATTATATTGCCAATTTAGCAAACATGGTGCAGGAGGCAAACAGTGAAGTAAAACATGCTTATTCAAGAGGCAAAGGCTGGATAATGTACCTCTGGTCTTTCTTGATAATGTGCAGGGTGTATTTCTCCCTACTCCAGCCTTTCAGCCTTTCAGAAGTTGTAAAGAGTGTTTTACTCCAAGGAAGACCCACGCTGTAAACCTCAGAAAGGTCTTTGCAATTCAACAGTTCACATCGGCCCTGCTGAATTTTAAGTATTTTATGAAGGGTTTTCATCAGAGCACAAGAACTCACAGGCTTGGAGAGAAGATGTGAGCAGCCCTCAGAGGACAGGGAGGTTTCTGTCAAAAACATGTGAGACTTCGCTGTTTACGATCTGCATTTATAACATGTCATAAAATCCACCTCAGCCCCTCCTCTTGGCCTTCCTCCATGTCTGGCTGAACGTTAATGGCGTCCACACAGGCAGGACGCATGGCCACCCACAGCAAAGGTGGCCATGTGTGGGCTCCTTTGATCTGTATGACAGGCAGATTTTGTGACAGAGGGAGCAAAAAGCAAATGTCAAGCTGTCAGCTCTGGCCAGAAAGAAGCCTTGTGGGCAGCTTGTACATAGCTGGGTGAGGGGACTGACCCACAAGTTTTGCTTCCCTCAGGTCTCTCAGGTGCTCTCCTCACCTCTGTAATGTACCCTGCTGTCCTTTCCTAGGTGACCTCAATGGCCTGTTAGGGAAGGGATCAAAATAAAAATGCAGTAAATTGATGTTTCAACTTGTAAGGCCCTGTCAACTTGTAAGTCACTGACCTGACAAGGGGAAAATAAGAGCAGGAAATAGAAGATGCACACAGTTAGGACTGGGAGAAGTTCTCATCCACCTCAACCAGATTTTGGATCTGTCCTTCATAGCTAGACTTTGTCCTCATGATTTTCAACATGGTTCTCTGTCCCTTCACCCAAAATGTTATGACACCAGCATTTCTGATCAGTATCTCTGCCCGTGCATTTACCAGGGCCTCTGCTGCGGGGCCACATCCTTAGCTGTGGACCTCATGGCTCAGTTGTGACACAAGTGACCATGGACACTGGAGCCAGACAGACAGAAAGGAAGAAGGAAAAAGAGATGGATGAAATATTACATTCCTGCCTCCTCAGATGACAAACTGGTTTTCATGACATCCTGAAGCAGGGAGGAAAATAACTTCTGAAAAATAGTAATATTTGGTTGAAACAGAAACAAGATCTCATTGATCTGTAAACAGAAGTGTGTATTTATGGAGTCAGAGTCCATGCAGATAAACATAATCTTAAAAGTGTTTGAATAGAACAGTTTGAGATTTCTAATAACAGGCATTTCCAAGAAAGTTGCTCTAAGCAATCTATGTCCTTGCAGTCTCAAAACAGACTATTCTTTCTGGAAAAGACTTCATCAGAAAACTGCCACTTCTCATTGCCTACTCGACAGTGCAGGGCTTTTTCCTACCTCCCAGCTGATGGCAAGAACTGAGATTATGCTTACAGGCAGAAGTGACTGGCTGCTTGACTTATTGACTTCCCTCTTTCGTGTGTGTGTGTATTGCTTATTCCAAATCACTTCTGGGTAAAATACAAATTCTTTGAACACCTCCAGAGCTTGTAGCTACTCAGTTTCTGATCAGAGTCTTCAGGCACTAGAGCATTTTCAAATGTCAGTGCACCTAGACTATGCAAATATTTGTAGTCTGCATAGTTTTATTGTTGACGTTCTTGGATCCACCTCCATACGACTCCCAGGTATGCAAATATGCACACAACATGTACAAATCTCTGGAAAATGCCCTTTTTTGCAGGTATTTTGCAAGGCTCTGTAAGCTCTGATTTACTCCTTAACCAATCTTCAGCTCTAGTTTTATGCATGTCCTGTTCAATCAAACCAGATGTCTGCTGGCAATCATATCAATTGGTCTTTCTTAGGTTGTGATCGTGTTTTAAGACAGCAGCTGTATTTCTAACTCTCCAAGTTGCTTGTGAGCTGCGTGCAGTTTCACCAGACCATCACCAGAGGGTAGCAGGAAGCTTTTTGCAGCTGGTGCTCCTGAAGATTGCTGCAGCTTTCATTTAGGCTGCATTGCCCTGCATTTGATGCACAAGGGATATTCATTTTCTCTCCTTATTCTTTTGAAATCCAACATTGGACTTAAAACCTCATCAGAAGACCCTTAGAGCTTTCTCTTGTGTAGGAGTTGTGCAACACAGTTCAGATTTAGATTTAGCAGGAAGACTGGACTCACTCTTCTCTTCTAGCAACAGTGGTTACTGGTTTCTGATATTCCAGCTTCAAGAGCAAAGCTGCTGAAATAGGAACCTGCCTTCTACACATTTCATTCGTGCTTCCATGGAAAGCAGTTACTAAAATGTTAGTTTCCAGAATGTGGTTTGCTATTGCTTTGTATAGTTGCTGCTTGGATATGACCTCATGCAGGCCCCAAAGTGCATGCTTCTATGCGTCAGTACAGACTTGTTTTCTTCTAGGCACTAATGATCTTTGGGGGTTCTCCAAAGTACTTCTATTCAAGAGAGTAAGCAAGTGAGCAAAAGAGAGTCATATATGTCTCTCAGGTGCACTGAAAACGCTTTCCACTCATTGGCACACTGATAAAGAATAGCAATGTTCATAGGTGCAGTGGCATGGGTTTCTTTGCTGCTGCCTTTGTGGGCCTCGTTCAGGGTGTTCTGGGAGCATCCTACAGAGTGTGAAAAGAAAGGGCTCTCCTGGGTAGAGATACACAGCTGGTGTAGCAACTACTGCCCTGGGCTGTGTCTGGCTTCACTGAAACAAGTTTTTGGTTCTGCTGTTCTTCCTCAGTAACCTTTGCTCATGGGGGGAGCATATAAAAATCGGTATGGATGTGAACTGGTGTTTGGCAGCTGGCTCACAGAACCATGAGATGAGTGGTTTTGGTAAATCTCCACTAGATGATGCTGTAGCTATTTCAAGGAACAGTGGCTGTAACTTAAAAGGGGGAAAAATACTTCCTTAGTTTTAACTGCATATTTAACTGAATAAAGTTTTCTGCTCATCAATTCACACCCTAGCCCTACTGTTCAATCTTGTACTCTGGGTACAAGGTATTTTTCCATGTATGATCAGCTGAGATGACCACTCGGCTACTTAAAACTGAGGGTAATCAATCCTGGGTGGTAGCAGACTTCCAGAGCTAGCCTACATTTCCAGCTCTCTTCTGTCTGTCTCCTTTCTTCTGCAAGGGACATTATCTTGCGTATCCTAACATCAGACCTTGGTGGTCTGTTTCCAACACATGTCCACAGCAGCCAAGCAGGGCAGGTGTCCAAAAACCCTGTTTTGTTTAGCTGGAAGCAGAAATTACTTTTCTAGTGATGTGATAGCTATGGGGGTCGTAATTTTAGGAAAACAAACCCAAACTGTGACCATTTATTTTGCAGTGGTTCAGGAAAAAAAAAAAAAAAAAAAAAAAAAAAAAAAAAAAAAAAAAGCGAGAGAGAGAGAAAGAGAGAAAGGGAAGTTGTGCGCACATCCTCTCTGTAGTGAATTTCTTAATGACACTGTAATTAAGAGTGGCTTCTGCCAAATGCTGTTTACTTTTTGCTGTCAGATCTGTCTGAATTAATCACAAGCAACTCGACTTAAAAGTGAGACTTGTTCTCCTTTGCTTGCTGAGTGACACACAGACCAAGTGCAAGAAACAGCCTGCCAATGCCTCCATCAGGCAGCCCGCTTCAGTATAACTTCTGAAAATTAAATGATAGCTTGCCAAGACTCCATCTTATCCCATGATCTCTCCTACTGCCCTCACATTGATGCAGTAACATGGCCGTGGCATGGAGAAAGCTTTGCTCTATAGATTTCCCATCTGTGGAGCCGACCTTGTGCTGGCAGCATGTTCAAGAGAGAAATAAGGCAAAAATCTTACTTCAGAACACACTGGCCACACACAATTTAGGGCTGAGGGAAATCAAGTCTGGATGGCAGTAGATATGAATATAGGGAGGGACACAAAAAGCTAGACACTACACCGATGGACTAGAAAAATACAAAGGAATGGTACAGCAGATTAAATGAAGTGAGCTCACTTCCAGCATCATAAAATGTGTTAGAGGTTTTAATGCAGAGTGTTTATGGGCTAGCTGGGCTCTTGGAAAGGCACTCCTTACTTTCTCAACCTGTGATAACCTCAATTTTTCTACAGTGATCTCACTAGTGTGTATTGGTGGTATTTATTCTGCTTTCATAGATAAATGAAGGAATACATGTTAACACACATACTTATACTTCACAAAATATAATTGCCCTCTGAAAAACAGGCTCTGGCTTTTTCTTTTCTTTTCTTTTCTTTTCTTTTCTTTTCTTTTCTTTTCTT
>NC_048926.1:74806090-74806252 GCF_011077185.1 Oxyura jamaicensis | reverse complement strand
TTTTCTTTTCTTTTCTTTTCTTTTCTTTTCTTTTCTTTTCTTTTCTTTTCTTTTCTTTTCTTTTCTTTTCTTTTCTTTTCTTTTCTTTTCTTTTCTTTTCTTTTCTTTTCTTTTCTTTTCTTTTCTTTTCTTTTCTTTTCTTTTCTTTTCTTTTCTTTTCTT